>NC_092049.1:130708223-131008223 GCF_003086295.3 Arachis hypogaea | reverse complement strand
TTCGCTTTCTCTATAATTTTAATTAGGTTAACGAACTTACGAACATATAACATAAATACATATCCAAAAAATTAGATTTAGAACTCACAAAAGAGAAAAATAAACCCAACACACACCATGTTATATTATTTTGTTATACGAATGCACAAAATCATTAAATTATTGTTAAGTATTTATTTTTGGCTCTGGATACAAACAAAATCTGTTTTTGTTTTTTTTCTTTTTGACGTACGTATATAGGAGCCTATTGGTATGCTTGCAAAAGCACAAAGAGAGGATGTGATTGGAATAACGAAGTCAAAGTGGGGTCCACCCCAGCTCATGATCAACAAATTATGGCGTTTATCTGCTGAATTGATTTGTTAGCACTAATGATGTAGGTATATGATTTTGTGCACCGGTATTGATACTATAAATAATTAGTTAAAGATGATGGAGGATTATTAGGATGATGCCTTTATTAATGCGGATAGTAGCTCAAATACAAATGAAATGTTATCATCAATTATGAAGTAAGAGAGGGGAACTATCTTTCCTTAAAAAATAATAATAATTTAAAAAGGGTTCTTATATAAGAGTTAACAAGAAGGATAAATTTTGATATTACAATATAATGAACATATATGGCTTATATAATAAGAAACTGACATTGGATTATATAATTCATATTAACAAATACTTTTAGTTTATTTTAAACATATATTGTATATTATTTAATATTAAAATTCCCTTTAAATTAATTATAAAAATACTAAAATATATTTTTGATTAAAATTTTGAAATAATTAAAGAATTTTTAATATTTAAAAATAGTATTTTATGATTAATATTTAAAATATTAAAGTACCCTTTGTATTTAAAGTTGTTTAATGATATTACAAATTAAAATTTATCAAAAGACTAAAATACACAGAGTTTATTTACAAACTAAAATAATTTTAAAAGACTAAAATATCCTTTAAACAATAATTTAAAAATTACTAATATATCCTTATAGGATTAATTATTAAGATTGTTTCAGTGTATTATCAATTAACAATTTTAATTTAATATTAAAAAAACTAAATCATCCTATAATTAATTTTTAAAAAAACTAAAATAACTTTTTAGAACTAATCTTGAGAAGACTAAAATACCCTTAATTAGAGTTAATTTTTAAAAGAAAAAAATAGCCTTTAACAATATTTAAAAAAAAAAACTAAAATATCATTATAGAATTAATTCATCATATAGTCTGATTGAATTATAAATTAAAAATTCAAGTTTGATTTTAAAAGAGTTTAAAATTTGTTACCGGTTCATTTTAAAATATTAAATTATCCTCTTTAAAACACAAATAAAATAATTTTTTTAAAAAAATTTAAAAATACTAAAATTTTCTTCAAGTTTAAGGATATTTAATTGTACTAGAAATTAAATTTTGAATTTTATTATAAAAAGACTAAAATTTCTATGCAGTTCCTTTTAAGAAATTAAATATTAAATTACAATTGTAGGGATATATTAAGATTGGTTGACTGTATTAGAAATTAGAAATTTAAATTTAATTTTAAAATAAAATATCTTTATACTTAGTTTATGATACAATTAAAGAACTTTAAACATAAAAATATATTTTAATCTTTTTAATATTAATATTAAAATACTATTTAATTAAAGGTAGGTTATATAATATAGTTTTAAAAATAAAAATAAAAATATTTACTGATATGAATTGTGTAGTCTATATATTATTTTCTCATTAAACCATGTGTTTATTATACCGATACATATTTATTTTTCAATGAATCGAAGCAACCACCATAATTAAAAGGAGATGAACGTTATTTACAAGTCGCATAACCTTAACATTTATTATATTTCATTCATTCTTAAATATACCAAAATAAAAGCTTAGCTTGGTTTTTCCTGACTTTATATATATATATATATATTCAAATGATTTGCATTGGTGATACGGTAATGTTAGAAAAATAATAATAAAAAATCAGTTTAAATAGTCTAAATTATTTTATTTGATATTTATTAATTTTAGTAATAATTAATAAATATTAAATAAAATAAATTTAGATTATTTTTTGATTAATTTTAATTTGAATATTCATATAAATTAATGTGGTCGTTTACTTTTTTTATTCTTATTTACAAGTAATTAAGCTCACTTATTATTTTTTTTTCGTTTTTTTTTTTTTTAAAGCAGGTTGCAGCCAAGGTTGCCCCCAAACTTTGGCCACCACATGTATGATGTATGTTTTTGAATTGCTTCGGATGCAAGACAAACGAATTGTATATGAAAACCACAATATAATATATATATTTTACTATAAAGTATCAAATTAGTATCAACTAACTACCTATACGTGTGCATTATGTGTCTTGAAAGTCTAGAAGTCAAATATAGGGAGCTGACGTGGATGATTATGGAAAGATTAAAAGAGGCAGAAAACCAAAGAATGCTTACACCGTTACACGTGCCAAGCTTGGTTACACGACATGCCTATAGCTGTAACATGTTACGATACATGTAAGTGAGATTAAGTGAACCAATGTCTGATTTATCTTCTTCCTATTGGAATGTAAATGAGAGTGAAATGCAAGTAAAATTAAATTCACCAAGTAGGGCAAATTTTAAACCAATCTAGAACGTTCTTTTGCCTATAAATTTTGGCCACAGCACACCCCTTTCTTCCAACTCTCTCATTTCTCTCTTTCTCTAAGCTTGAAAACTTTTGTTCTTCATTTCATTATCCCTAATCTCTTGTTTCCTTTAATTTGGTTATATACCATAAAATGGGTGACCCAAAGAGGAATCAAATAAGAGATTGTTTGTGTCCAACCAATCGACCTTCTACTAATAATCAAACCTCAAACAATAATAACACATCACAAAGTTCAATCACCTTGCCTACCATAAAAGGTTCTTTGTGGCCAAACCCATCAGCAAGCACTTCTTCATCAAATGGTGCTTCATCAAGTCCTAATAGGCCATCCAAAATCAACATGGCGAATATTTTTGGTCGTCGCAAACAAGGTTGATGAACCCATCACCACCCACCAACTCCGATCATAGCACATCTCATCAGCTTTCGCACTATCCAATATGGGTCTATCTTATATAGTATGTTGCTTTTTTTTTTTTTGTCATTGTTCATTATATATATATATATATATATGGAATATTTGCAATAGTATGTTATTTTGTTATGATGTAATCCAAATAGTGGATCTTATATGTTGATAGTTAATTGTGTCACTATGTATAAGATAAAGCTGATGAAGATCATTACCAAAGCGTGTCACGCTTTTCTATTTATTATATCTTTTAATTTTCTATACTTTTGTCCTTTGAATATCTTACTTCTTTGTTTCTCTCTCCTAATCTTCCTTTTTCTCCATGGATCTTAGTTTTTCAGTTATACTTTTGTTTCTTATGTATGAATTGAATGATTCTCTCTCTCTCTCAATCTCTCTCTCTCTCTCCAGCTATGATCTTAAAGTTAATTATTTGTGAGGTGGAGGGCGGTTTTACTTTTGGCACATGAAGATGTTAAAAACATATTTAATATCTTTTTAGGAAGAATTTTATATTAAAAAGTGTGTTGTGTTTGTTTGACTATATTTAAAAAAATAATATTTTATAATATATTAAAATTAAATTTTGTAATTTATTATTTAATAATAAAAATATATTTTTATATTAAGATAATTATAAAATTTTTATGATAATATTCACTTTTACTTTTTCCGTTCTTTCAAACCGACATTTGATTCCCGACATATATCTTCGTATAATGATTTTTTATATAATAGATGGAAAATAGAAATTAAACTCCTTATATGTTAGGTTGAAATTCAGAAAGTTCAAAGTTGCTAGGTAGATTAAAAGTATTAAATAAATTAATGGGTCCAAGCAAACGCCGCAACTATCCACATTTGTGTCTGCACACACAAAAAAAAAAAAAAAGAGAATTAAGGTGGTGTCATGGCATGAAACCGAATCTAATAAGTGGTCCCTCCTGTCTGTGTCATGGACTCATGCTCATTCTCACTCCTCAGTACGCGATTAGCTCATCACCATATTTGCTTTTTAAATTATTTTTTTAAAAAGAATAAATGGTATTATAAGTTTTTTTAAAATTAATTATACAACTAATAAAATGTATTTTTATAATTTATAAAAATTTTATTTTAATATATATAAAATTATTTTATACGTATATCTAATTACTTAACGTTACATTAATAATAATAATAATTATTTTTTATATTAATTATGTGAATAATTATTTAAAAAAACTGATTATAAATATACAATTATATAAAATATTTTAATATCAGTACATTAAAATTAAATTCAATTTATAAATACAATCCATTTTATCACTGAATAATCTCTTTTAGAAACTTAACTGGTTAGATAGGAGTTCCACCGTACAAGTTATTAATTATAATCAAATTTCAATAATTTTTTAATATAGTTCATTGAGGGAAAAAATGAAATAAGATAAGTAAAAATACGAATAGAAAGGATTATATATATACACCACAAGAAAGAGCGCAATAATATTTCTTTGAGAAAGAATTGGAGGCCCTCTTGAGAGAAAACTTTCCGTAATGGCGTGAAAATCTTTCAAATAGATTTATTCGGATCATCCTTATAAAAATGTAATTTTTTAATTAGTTAATATTAATTAATTTTTATTATAAAATTATTTTTAACTTATTTTTAAAGGATTTAATATTTAAAATTAAAATTAAAATTAAAAAAAATTATCATAATTAAACTGGTCAGAGATGGTCATATTGGAACAATTCTTACGAAATTTAAAATTCGGGTTTAGGTCAAATGTATGTACTTGACGATAAGGCTCTATTCAAAACGCAATTTCGTGGTTATGATTATTAAAATAGATGCAAGAAGAAGATTAAAGTGATTTTATTCTTTTTTATTCATAGAAAGAAACGAAAAGAGGGAATATCATCCACTCATATGATGATTCATATCATCAGGCCAACAAAAGAAGTAATAAAATTTTCTATTTTGTTTTCGTGATGTGGTGTAAATAGGGCATGAATAGGGCTGGCAATTCATATCTTATTCGCAGATATCCGATCTGATCTAACCCGTTTGAATAGGGTAGGTTATTCGACTCGCAGCGGATAGAGTAGGATACGATTCGGGTATGTATACGGGTAGGATAGGATACGAGTTTAGGGTGTATCTTATCCTACTCTATCCACACTTCATATATAATATATCTTTTATAAAATTTAGATATATAGTGAAGGAAGTAAGAGTTAAACCCACAATCTCTCTTATGTAATGACTTATAATAAGTGAACAACTACTAAAATTAGTTAGTTAATTTAGTAATTTAGAGCATTAATTTTTTATTTTTTCTGTTATTAAGATGTATAAAATTCGAAATGATTGAATTTTTAATTTATTTTGAAAAATTTTATATTTCTGCGGATAGGGTAGGGTATATAGGGTTTAGAATTTTAGGATGCGAGTAGGATTTGGATTGAGAGATTCTCAACCTACGAATAGAATAGGATAAAATTTTAACAAAATTTTCAATTTGTGGGTAGGATTAGGATAGGGTCCTACCCTACTCTAGTCATTACCAGCTCTAAGCACAAATGGGACCAGTGATTGGTGTGGTTGGATAACGAGGAACTATGTTATTGACTTTAATTATGGTATATTCATTTCAATCCGATTATCAGAAGAAAATGTCATTTATTCATTATTTTTTACTAATATTGTTTTAGTAATAAATAAATCTCACAGTATGTTCCTAACAAAAAGTATACAGAACATCACATGTTTTTATTTGATATATTTATCTTTTTGATAATTAAAATTTGAAAATGATCATCAATATATATATGCATGTTGTTATACAAATAGTATTAGATTCAATCATGATGAATAAATTAAAGCAAGGGAATAGAGTCCATTAATATATTATCTATTAAATAAAAAAAATATGGCTTTCAATTTGTTAAATAGAAGACTAATAAATTGTTGACTTAATATTGCAACAATTAATTACAGTTCTTGTGCATGCAATTTTGAGAAAATTTTATTAGGTAGACAATTATTTTTGTGAATAATATGAATAATAGATTTTAAAATTAGTTCAATAAAATAAAAATATAGTACACCTCTAAATTATTTATCTAAATTTTAATATTAAAATAATCATTTATACACCTAGTAAATTAAACATCCGATATATCTATTGTTTAGTATTTTCATTATCTCCTTATACTTTTTTATCTTGAAAAAGCAAAATGAGTTTACGTGTCAAAGCTTTCAACAAATCAAATTAAATTAAACTCATCAGGTTGCATCACTTCATTAGCATCATATATATAGAACTGCGTATTTTGCATAAACTTCAATTTTTTTCGAATTAAAATATCAAATGATGATTCAATTTCTGTTTCCATTGTATTACTTCCTAATTATATATACCTTTTCTTATGGAGTCAAAATATAATATAATGAGAAAAGACTAGTAGTAAGACTAGCTGGAAAAGATACAGATGAACAGTGGCATAATCTAAACAATAATCTATAACATAAATTTCTCTCAAATTTCGTGATGAACTGATAATTGATTTAGATATGGCAAACGTTATTAGAAATTAGATTTTGTTAAATAATGGAACTATATAACCACCCAATCACTAACAACCATGAATGTTCATTATGTGAAATTTAGGAATGTAAAGCAAAATCAATCTTAATTGCTCTATCTGATTTTGCCTTAGATGTTTCATTTTTTAAATTTGTCTTTGTAAAAACGTAGCTTTAATTTAATTTTACCATATTTACACCACTCAGTGGTCAAATTCTTAGAATGCTATTAGTGTTGAATTGGTAAACTGACTTTGACAACATTACTTAATTAGGAGGGAAGGGATTAATAGTTTGGGAAATTATAGGAAAAATGGATCTTTTCCAATTTTTTTAACACTTGAAGAAATAAAATGTGATCTCTCACCTTATTATATGTTTACTCATTCAATAAGAACTTTTTCATCTTTTTCCTCTTTTCATCTATTACATCTTGTTACTAATGGATTTGGACATAGATAATCCATATTTAGATACATAAATTATTTATGTTAGTACAAGCAATGGCTTCACCTTAATATATATATATATATATATATAATAATGTATGAAAAATATTACTTGTCCTTTAAATTTTAGTTTTTGATCAACTTTTATAGTTAATAATATATTATTTTAAATTTTTATACTTATTTTTACTGTTAATATAGAATGGAAATTAATTGTCTTTTTTTTCTCTCTCTTTTAAAAACTAAATAAAAAAATTTTAAAAAAATTATCTAATTGCACTTATATATGATATTTTTGTCATATAAAACTCATCCATATTCAAAACCAGATCATTATATATTTGGTTATGGACATGCATGTAATCATGTATGTTGCTGTCAAATGGTGCGTCCACATACATATATCACCAGCGTCCGAAAAGTCAAAAATAAAATATTTATATCACTAGGGTGACAATGGGTAGGGTAGGGTAGGGTTTGGATCCAATCCTAATCCTATCCGCGAGTTGAAATTTTTATATAAACACAACCCTACTCTATTCGCTGGTTGAGAATATCCCAATCCTAACCCTGCCCGCTCTTAATCTGCTGATACCCGATCCTACTCGCGGATTATAAAAAATATACAATACTATTATATAACTTGATGATAATTTAAAATAGAACTGATTTTTATGTAAAAAATAATATTAAATTATCAATTAATGATTTTTTTAGTGGCTAAAGATCTTTTGCATTTAGTAAAAGATTTTTGATTTAACATCCACTTAAAACATATTTTTATATAAGTATATAATATAAACATATATAGAATGCGGATTGGTCGGGTAGGGTTAAAACTCAACTCGCACCCTACCCGACCTGCACGAAAACCCTACCTGCACCCTACCCTATCCGCTGCGGATTGAATTGACAACCCTACCCAAATGGGTGGGATCGAATTGGATACCTACAGATAAGGTACATATTGCCACCCTAATCACTAGGCATACTTCAAAGAGTGCAAACCAGTCAAATTACAATATATTTATTCTTTGTCTATCATGTATCTACCCATAATCCCATATCACGTGAACATCATTATTCTAAGTTTCTACTGCTCAAAGTCCCTAGATTAAATCCATATTATAAAATTTGTGTAAAAATCTTTAAGTGAGAAAACAAATCTACTTTCCTCTTTGTCTTATGCATTTGGTAGGAGATAATACACGCATTATTAACCGAAAGGGAAATAAAGGTGTTAATCCCCTTTACATATCGCCTAGTACAACGGACTTGTTAGGAAATTGGTTTACCTTTCTAGTTTTTTCTTTGTAGTACAACGGACTTGTTAGGAAATTGATTTATCTACCGTAGTTGTCTCATTATATACATGGTTACTTTGTTGAGTCAACATGGTGCCATGAGGGCTATATTCCGAGTTCTGACATATGATGAGTATAAGGTTATTGGAGCTGCTACCACAGCATATCAAACGCTTACAATAATATTCATTGCTAATTGATCTTAATTAAACTCACTAAATGAGACGGGAAGGAGAGGGAGAGAGAGGAAGAGAGAGGGAAGGAGTGGGAAACATCGGGAGGGGTAGAATTAGGAATGCCCAGCATTTTGGCAAGGATCCACGGGTATGGAATCGAGAAGCCTTCCTTCGTTTGGAACAGGACTCGTACACCATTTTTGTTGACAGGCTGCCGGAGGACATCTCAAAGAAGGAATTATTTGGGTTGTTTTCATGGACGGGAAGGATTAATGACATTTACCTCTCCAGGAAGATGAGGAGTGGGATGGTTTACTTGTTCGCGTTTATCCGATATACTACAAAGGGTGGTGCCTTGAAGGCAATCGCAGAGATGAATCGCATGTGCTTAAGAGGAAGGGAGATGTTCGTTGGAGAGGCTAAGTTCAGGAGGAATGTCTCTAAGCGGGAGACGGTCCTGCAGAATGACGACTCAAGGAGGGGTGTAGCCCCTAGATTGGGTGATCATGAAAATAATCATAACAAGGATGGTGATCATTTGATGGATAGAGTGGGTGTCTGCGGTTTGAATCCCACTCTGAGCATGGACTGCCGGGATGGTAAGGAGCAGCTGGACCATGGTTCTGATCCCTTGCGGAGGTGTGAGCCGAAGGATGAGGAGGGACCGAAGGTAAGGGTAATTGAGGCTTTGATGGCAGAGAATAATTTGGGCTGGCTGAAGAGGAGCATTGTCGGTAGTACTCTGAAAGCTATTGACTTTCGGGTATTGCACGCGGTAGCACGAACAGAATGGCCTCATGTAGTGAAGGTCTGCGAATTAGGAGCCTACAAGGCATTGCTGGTTTTTGATACTGATCAGTCAGCGGCCGATGCTCTCACGTTTGGCATGAACGGCCTTTTGAAGTTCTTCTATCGAGTTGGGAGATGGAATGAGAATGATCGGGGTGATAAGAGACGTTTATGGCTCGAGTGTATCGGTGTTCCTGTACATGTATGGTCTGAGGCTACGTTTCGCTTGATCGGTAAACAATGGGGAGAGGTGGTGGCTTGTGATCCTGCGACTACTTCATGCTCCTCATTTAGTGTAGGCCGGGTGTTGATTGATACGTGCATTTATGAGGTTATACGTGAAAAAGTGTGCATTGCTGTCGGCACGGCTATGTTTGATGTGTTTGTAATTGAGACAGGGAAAGGGGAGTGGTCTTTGCTGAATTATGGGATGAATGCTGAAGAGGGATGTAACTCGGGCCGTTCTATCGGAGAAGGCTGTGTTCACGGGGGCAATGCAAGTCCGGCGGATGGTAGGGGTGGTCATAGGCAGCTGAATAGTGGGGGCGCAGTGGCGGAGATGATGACGTTACCGGTGAGGGAGAAAGAACAGATAAAGGGTATATGTGTCATTTCCCCTGAAGAATTAAATGAGTGGAGTAACAAACATTTGAATTTGAAATTGGGAAGGACTATGTTTAAGGAATTGGCTCCCAATATGACGAAGGTTGTACCTACGGGAGCTCTGGAGCAAGAAGGGGCGGAGGATTCGGAGAGGACTGTGTCCTGTGATCTGGTTAGGGGTGCAGGTGTTACGTGTGATATTACTAGTGTTAGGAGGTGTGTGGGTCCGAGTGATAATGCTGTTGTTCTGAATGGATTCATGGCCCAAACATTATTGACTGAGCCTAAGAATAGTGCATTGGGCCTTAAAATGTGCAGCCCACATGAAAAGAACGGAAAGGGACATGAGATGGACCAGGGATATGTTCCGTTGGAGCGGGGCCTGGACCGGGTCGGGTCTGGTGAGGGTCTCAATCCTGGAGATAGGGTTGATGGTAACGCGTTCCTCCAAGACGGGGCGGACACCACCAGTTGCATGAAGAGATCGGCGGGCCTCCAAGACGGCGCGGACACCACCGGTTGCATGAAGAGATCGGCGGCCCGGACAGGACTTGGATTGGAGGTAGTCGCTGAGACCGCGGTCACAGATGAGGGAGGCCGGTCTGGTACCAGGGCGCTGTCCGTTGACGAGGCTGGGATCTCATCTGGCTGGGTTGGCGATGGAAGGAAGGGTCGACCAAGGGCGGGAGGCTTGTGGACTCCTGGAAGCGCAGCGACAAGGGTGGCTATGGCTGACGAGGATGGTCGGGTAGGTGGCGGTGGTGGATCGGGGACAGACATGGTAGTGGCTGGGGGAGTGGAGATGGGGAGCCAGAGACGGGGAGATTGCTTGATGATGGCTGACCGTGGGAATGAAGCAGATCCGCGGCAAACAGGTGGGGTAGGTGGGGGTGACCAGGTGGAGGCAGGAAGTGGCAGTGGAACGAAGCTGGGATTCTGTGCAACACCAAGATGCGATGATTCTTGTTACCAGGACCAAGTTTGTGTACCAATTGACACAGCTGACAGTAATCCCATGGAAGGGGAACCTGACGGTAATAATCAGCAATCGGTGGAGGGGAATAGTGGGTATGGGAAAGCGGTAGATGGTATAGGGGAGGAGCAAACTGAGGTTGGAAGTGACGCTGGGTCTGAAACGTCTGAAATTGAAAGGATGGAATCAGTGCAAGAAAACAGGAAAACATGGGACCTAGCTATGGAATCTGGAGCTGAGTTATACGATGAGGAAGAGGATATCATGGCAATCCTTCAAGCTTAGAATGAAGAAATAGCACGGAAGAAAAAGCAGGCTAAACTGAAAGAGAAAGCTAGAAGGAGTCGTCCGAAAAATAAGAAAAAGGTGTGTACATCAAGTTTCAAATGAGTTTTGCATCATGGAAAGTTAGGGGGTTGGCGGGGATTGGCAAGTTAAGTATGGTTAAAACCTTTAGGAAGAAGTTCAATTTGCATATGCTTGGGTTGGTAGAGACAAAAAAAGAGATGGTAAATAGGTTTGATGTTATGCAGCTGTGGGGTAATGATGGGGCCGGGTGGGAGTTTGTGGAAGCGGAAGGGGCGTCTGGAGGGTTGTTGTTGATGTGGGACATGACAGTGTTTAAATTAAGTAACTGTTATAAGGGTGGTAGATGGTTATGTGTGGATGGAGTGATGTTAAAAAATAATTTTCGGTGTGCATTCTGCTTAGTGTATGGTGAGCATGATCGAGAGAGTAAGCTCGTCGTGTGGGAAGAGTTGAGTTTCTTGTCAGGCTTATGCCAAGTCCCTCTTTGTTTTTTGGGGGACTTTAATGAGATTGTTCAAGTGGAGGAAAGGCGAGGATCTATGTCGTTGCCGAGATCTGCAGTAGAGTTTGAGTCTTGGATTCACGATATGGAGCTCGTGGACCTAGCTTTATCTGATCGTCAGTTTACTTGGTTCAGAGGTCAGTCATGTAGTAGGCTTGATAGAGTCGTGGTTAGTCTGGAGTGGTTAGAAGAGTTTCCTGAAACAAGATTACGAGGAGGCCCAAGAGGTTTGTCAGACCATTGTCCTATAATTATGAATGTAACAAGGTTGGGATGGGGGCCAACACCTTTTCGAAGCCTGGATGCGTGGTTTACTCATGAGGGATTTTTGAGAATGGTAAAGGAGGAGTGGAGATGCCTAGGGGAGATGCAGTTGATGAACAAGTTGAAGGCGTTGGCGCGTCCACTGGGCAGGTGGCATAGAGAGAACTTTGGTAATTTGGATAGGAGGATAAATAATTTTGAGAAGGAGATTCGGAAAGTTGATGATTTGGTGAGCATTGGAGTTCATGATGGTACCATGGAGGCTAGAAGAAAGGCACTTGTGAGCGCTTGCAAAGTATGGTATGTCAGGAAGGAAATGCATTGGAAGCAGATGTCACGATCCAGGCATGCTAAGGAGATGGATAAAAATACTAGATACTTCCACAACTTAGCCTCGGCTCGGAGAAGGAGTAATCGGATTGATGCCTTAAGAATCCATGGACGTTTAGTGTGGAATCCAGCTCGAATCAAGATTGCTATACGGGATTTCTATAAGGAGCTGTATCACCAGGAGAAGTCACCAAATATTGGATTTCGGGAAGGCCTGGTAAGGAGAATAAATGGGGACGAGGCAACAGAACTGGAACAGATACCGAGTGCGGAAGAAGTAAAATCTGCAGTGTGGGACTGTGAGACAACAAAAGCTCCAGGATGCGATGGTTATAACATGAACTTTATTAAGAGGTGTTGGGCAGAAGTGGGGAGGGAATTCACGGATGCAGTGTTGGGGTTCTTCCATTCAGCAGTACTACCGGCGGGGTCAAATGTCACGTGGGTGGCGCTGGCACCAAAATTTGTTGGAGCTACAGAAATAAAGGATCTCCGACCGATCAGTATGGTGGGTTGTGTTTATAAGGTCATCTCTAAGGTGCTGGTTCGAAGGATGCGGAAGGTGATGCCGGATCTGGTAGGCGAGACTCAGACTACTTTTGTACAGGGTAGGAAAATTCATGATGGGGCTTTGATTGCTTGTGAAACAGTGCACTGGCTAAGGTCAAGGAAAAGAAGCTCAGCGATAATTAAACTGGATTTTCAGAAGGCTTATGATAGGGTCAAATGGAGCTTTGTGGATTTAGTGCTGCAAAAGATGGGCTTTGGACATAGGTGGCGGGGTGGATTAAGGAATGTATTTGTTTGGCGTCTATGTCAGTGCTCATTAATGGGTCTCCCTCTAAGCCGTTCAAAATGGAAAGGGGCCTACGTCAAGGGGACCATTTATCTCCCTTTCTGTTTGTACTAGTTGTTGATGTACTCCATAGAATGATCGGGGAGGCGGTGAGGAATGGGCGCATAGCCTCGCTCATGGTTGGCAGGGATAACATTGCGTTATCACACCTACAGTTTGCGGATGACACGATACTTTTCTGCCCGCCAGAAGAAGAAACTATACGGAATTACAAGCGACTTCTGCGTTGCTTCGAGCTGATGTCTGGTTTGAGCATTAATTTTGACAAGTCTAGCTTCATTTCGATAAACTGTGAACAAAGGTGGGTGCAAAAGATGTGTATCTTGCTGGGGTGTAAGGAGGCCTCACTCCCTATTCGGTACCTTGGCATCTCTTTGGGAGCAAACCCGAGACTAGTTAAGACGTGGAAGCCAGTGATTGATAAGGTGGAAGAGAAGCTGAGTCTGTGGCGAGCAAAAACTCTTAATAAATCGGGTAAGCTGGTGCTCATTAAATCGGTTCTTAATAGCCTGCCTGTTTACTATCTCAGTTTGTACAAGATGCCAAAGGCAGTAGCAGAGAAATTGATTTCCTTACAAAGACGATTCTTGTGGAGTACAGAGGATGGGGGGAGCGGGATACCACTAGTGAGATGGGATGTAGTGATGGCCCCCAAAAAAGCGGGTGGGTTGGGAGTGGGAGATGCGGTGGTTCGAAATACAGCTCTTCTTTTCAAATGGTGGTGGAGGTTCTCGAAGGAGGAATGTCCCTTATGGAAAAAAGTAGTGTGCTCTTGTAATAACATGAATCCATCTGAGATGCTACATGGTCAACCTATTCCTTCAAGAGGGGGTCCGTGGAGAGATATTTGTCAGCTACAAATTCGAGAGCCACAAATCAGAGAGCAGATGATTAGAGGCTTGTCAATGGACGTGGGAAATGGTAGAACGATCAGGTTCTGGGAAGATGACTGGTTAAATGGTGGTGTCTTGAAGGATTTGTTCCCTAGACTCTTCTCGGTTTCAAATCTTAAAGGATCTGTTATAGGTGACTGCGGGTTCTGGGATGGGTTAGAGTGGATATGGAGCTTTCAGTGGAGGAGACAGTTGTTCCAATGGGAATTGGAACTCTTGAACCAACTCCATGAGAGACTGCGTTCAGTTAAGCTAGTAACAGAGCGAGAGGATAGGGTGGTTTGGAAATTTGATAGAACTGGTATCTTCTCTACTAAATCCTTTGTGCAAGTCATGCAGGAGGCAGTCCTTCCGGAGGAAGTAACAAGCTATAGCTTCACTAGTGCTATTTGGAGGGGTTTCGTCCCACCAAGGGTCGAATTATTTTCTTGGTTTGTTCTTATTGAGAGGGTGAATACCAAAGATCGACTGTGCAGATTAGGGGTCATTAACCCGCTTGATAATCTATGTGCCTTATGCGGTAAGTTTGTTGAGTCTGCTTTTCATCTGTTTCTTGGGTGTGAGGTCACATGGCAGGTGTGGGGTGCTTGGCTTTATGCTCTTGGACGAGAATGGTCTGTCCCAGGTACACTAAAGCAACATTTTGAGAGCTGGACGACTGCTACACCACGAAAGGATGAGAGGAAGAGGTGGTTGATTGGATTCTTTGCTGTAATCTGGGCAATTTGGTTGGAAAGAAATAATCGGGTGTTCCAGAATAAAGGATCAGCAGTTCAGAACATCACTAATAGATCCTTTGCGTTTTCCGACGAGTGGATTGGTGGGGCATCCTTTGGTTGTTGATGGCAATGCCGAAGATGACTCAGGGCTGCGCTACCTGTTTCAGTTATTAGTAATCTTTATTTTTATTGTTATTTGTACTTATGGCTTCTGAATTCTGTATGCTCCACCTTGTGTGTTGAGCTATTTATTTCAAAAAAAAAAAGTTTTCAGCACTCCTAAACCAAACCCTCTTTCACATTGACAAATGTTCATCTTCCCCTATTATTATACAATAGAATTAATTAAAATATTTTTTTATTAGAAAAAAAATATTTTAAAGTGATAAGAATTATAAAGTGATAAAATAACGAATTCATCATCACCGTTGAATTTTATAATTTTTATCATACGTGAATTTCACTATTTTAATTTAAGAATAATTAAATTATTATTTTTTTTATTTTACCAACTATTTTATTTGAGAGGAGTTTGATTATATATATATATATATTTTTTTTTTCTTGAAGAGACTAATATATATTAGGGATAAGTACGATTTTGGTCCCTCACGTTGAGGGTCAGAATCGAAATCGTCCTTCGTGTATATTTTGATTTAAAATCATCCTTAAAGTCGTATTTAAATTTAAAATCGTCCTTTCTAATAAAATTTTTTAATTTATTCCTAAACTACCCCTATAATAAACAAAATTATAAAATTAAAAAAAAGAAAACGCGTTGGTTTGGGGGGGGAGAGAAAAGGGTATACGAAGGGGGAGGGGAGGGAAAGGGGAAGGGGAGAAGGAGATGGGAGAAGGGGAAGGGGGGATGGGGGGACGGCGCCGGCGGCGAAGAGAGGGAGGAGGGGAAGTGGACGAAGCCGGAGAAGAAGAGGAAGAAAATGAAGGGGACGCGGGTTCGGGGTGGGGTGAAGGGGAAAGGGGGGAGGGGGACGGCGGCGGCGAAGGGGGAAGGGGAAAGGACGCAGGGTGGGGGGAAGGGGAGAGGGGGAGGAGGAGGGGGAAGGGGAAAGGGGGGAGGGGGACGGCGGCGCGAAGGGAGAAGGGGGAAAGGACGCGGGGTGGGGGTGGGGGGAAGGGGAAGGGGAGGGGGGAGGGGGAGTGCGAGCCACTGCCGTTGGAGTCCGCCTCGCCTCGCCGCCTCCGCCTCGCTTCTGCCGCCTCACGCCGCCGCCTCTGCCTTGCTTCTGCCACCTCACGCCTCGCTGCCTCCGCCTCACGCCTTGATTCTGCTTTCTTGCTTTCTATTTCTATTTCTGTTTGGTGTTGTTTCTGTTTCTGTTTGGTGTTATTTCCTGCTTTCTTGGTGTGGTCTTGGTGGTGGTGGTGGTGGTTGGTGGTAGTGGTGGTTGTGGTTGTGGTTGTGGTTGTTAGTGGTGGTGCTGGTTGTGGTTGTGGTGATGGTGTTGGTGGTGGTGCTGGTGCTGGTGGAGGAGGTAATTGTGTTGGTAGTGGTGAGGGTATTTTGGTCCAAAAAAAATTAAAAGGACGATTTTAATACGAAAAAAAATGTTAAGTATGATTATAAATCGAAAATTACGTTAGGAACGATTTCAATTCTTACCATTAATGTGAGAGACCAAAATCGTACTTATCCCTATATATTAAGACAAGCTAAACCAAGAATAGGTGCTTCAGATTATTAGATTCCCCAAGCTACTCCCACCGTTACTCATTCATATATTTCATTCTTTTTTCGAAACTTTCACATATATTTTGACAAGAGGAATGTTAGAGCCAGTAATTTTTGTGATTTGTAGTAATTAAATAGCTATTAATAATGATTTTAATAGTGTGAAATTGGTGTGAAATTTCATTTAATGACTTACTTTTTTTTACTGATTATATGTTAGCCAAAATTTAATAAAGTTGTTAGCCCCCTAGACTTTGCAGATATAAGGGCACAAATAATAAAAAGCGAATTTACATTTGTAAGGTTTCATTATCATCAATCGTTTTCTAGTGCAATTCTTGCGAGTCCCCACTCAAATATGCATTTTCGGTTAACATTAACTAATTTTTTAAAATAATTTTTCTATTTTAAATCGTAAATGTACTGTAAATAATAAATCTTAGAAAACATAAGTTAAAAAAATTAATTTTACAATAAAAAATTAGAGATAAGAAAAAAAATAAATTTTTATATTAAAATAACAAAAAAAAACTATTAAATAAGTTATAATAGTAAAATAATTTTATATGAATTTTTTATGTATGAAAATTATATAGTTTATAATATATATATATATATATATATATATAGAATAATAATATTATAAATAACTGAACGGCAAAAACAAGTATAAACAATTATGGACTTTATAAACGACGCATCCTCGTCATCATCATTCTCATCAGCCTCGTAATCTTTTGTTTGGCATGGCATATTGAAAATTAAAAAGTGCAATAATAAAAGAAAAGGTTCAGCATCTTAAATATTTATAGGAATACATGAGGATTCGTTGGTAAGGATTATATATTTATTCAACTAATTAAATATATTTACGAAAAATATTAGAGAATTAACAAAATTATTATTTTCAACTAATAATTAATTATTAATATTTAAAAATATAGATTAAAAATATATTATTACATTATAAAATTAAAAAAATTTAAATTAATAAATTAAAAATGATAATCGAAATAATAAATTTTTATAATTTTTGAATATATCTCTATATTTATTACTTAAAAATATTTCAGGTAGAGAAAAAAGAAGATATCCAAAGGTCCGCTTTTAGAATTTCTACTAATAAATAAATAAATAAAGTGGAACAGGCCAAAACGAAAACAACACAAGAGAAGGAGAAAAACTAGGAATAAAGCACATTTCCCCTTTTTCGTAATTTATGGTGTAAAAAAGCAGCAATAATCATTAACTTTAATGTTATATATTCAAATTTTTTTATGAATTAAATTTAATTAAATTAAATAATAAATTTTAAAATAATATTAATTATAATTAAATTTATTATATTAAATTAATTTAGTTAAATTTAATTAACAAAAAATTTAGATACAATGACAAAACTTAAAAATATTTTTTGAATAGGCCAAAAATTTTCATATAAAAAAACACATAATAACATTTATTTACAAACAAACTTTATAAATATTATTATCCTTAAAGTTTGATAATAAATAAATAATTTTATAAATAATTTTTATAAAATATTTGAGAGTGGTATTTTTTAAATTTTGAGTAGCTTAAAATTTTTAATAATTGAATTAGAATTAAATTTTTAGTATTTTTACTATTTTTATTGTCTAATTTTAAAAAATTAAGATCAATCGCATTATATGCAATTCTTTAAATATATAAACTGTAACATATATAAAAAAATATAATTACAATGATAAAAATTATTATAATACTATTGAATATTTTTCTTACAAAAGAAAAACTCAATTAAGAAGCCAGTAAAATAGTATTAAATTAAATTAGATAAAAAATATTTAATTTCTTAAAGATGGTATAAGAAAATATAATTATATGAAACTTAATTTAAAATATTTAAATGATAAAAATTGTGACGTATAAATTTTTTATCAGTCTATACAGATAAAATAAAATTAATATATATTAGATATTTTAATATTTGTATCTAAAAAATTAAATTGAAAAACCAATAAAACATAAAATAGTATTTAAAAATAAATCAATTATTCTAATGATTATGATGATGTGAGGTATCAGAGCTGAATAGGAAAGTGAAAAAAGAAGAAATAGAGCAAAAATAGAGAGAAAGAGAAGAAAACAGATCAGAGATATTTTTGAGAAGTGAAGAAAATGAATTTTGCTTGCTTTTCTTCTACAACTGCCATTGATATATATAGTTAGAGATGTAACTGTTTTAGCTAACTAATAGAGTAACTAACTGCTTCTAGAGTCTTCTTGTGAATTTTATTTGTAACTAACTTCCTAGTTGTCACTCAATTGCAGGCTTTACTGTTTACATTAACCCTACTACTTTGTTCTTTAGGATTTTCTTTGAGCGCTCGTTGTGTAACTCTGAGTTTGGATCTGAATTTGAGGAAGTTGAGACTGGAGGTAGGTTTGGTCAGGCTATCAGCTATTTGGTCTTGAGAGGGGATGTGTAGTATGTTGATCTTCTTCTGTGCTACATAATCTCTTACAAAGTAGAGGTCAAGTTCAAAATATTTGCTCTTGCTGTGCAAAACTGGGTTTGCAGCCATTAGGACTGCACTCTGGCTGTCACAGTAGAGATTTGGTGTGGTGGAGTATGGAATTTTCATTTCACTCATCAAGTTTTGGATCCATAGGATTTCAGTCAAGCCTGTAGCTAGCCCTCGATACTCTGCTTCTGTGGAGCTTCTTAAGACTGCATTCTGCTTTTTGCTTGACCATGAGACTAGGTCTGGACCTAGGAAGACACAAAATTCACTGGTAGATTTTCTGTCATCAATGTCGCTGCCCCAATCTAAATCACTGAAGCCATAGAATCGGCATTCATCAGTCCTTTGAAACCTTAGACCATAGTCTATTGTTCCTGCTAGGTATCGTAGGATACGCTTAACTGCTTTCCAATGGCTTTCCAAAGGGGTGTGTATAAATTGCGAGACCTTGTTCACGGCAAAAGTGATTTCGGGTCTGGTGATTGTGGCATATTGAAGGCCACCAACTATGGATCTGTACAGTGCTGGGTTGTGGTGAAGATCCTCACCATGAGCTGATAGTTTGAGGCTGGAGATCATGGGTGTTGGTACAGGTTTGGCGTCGCGCATTCCAGCTTTGGAAAGGAGGTCCTTGATGTACTTAGTTTGGCATAGGAGTATATTACTTTCACTGTCTTTCACAGCTTCAATGCCCAAGAAGTAGCTCATTTCCCCCAAATCCTTGAGGGCAAACACTGCATTCAGCTGCACAATTAGGTCAGAGATTTCAACCTGTGACCGGTAACCAAAATGTCGTCCACGTACACCAAAATATAGACAGTAGAGGAGTGAGAGAATCTAGTGAAGAGTGAGGTATTTGATTTGGTGTTGGTGAAGCCAAATCGATTGAGGGTTTCCTTCAGTTTGGTGAACCACGCACGGAAGGCTTGCTTCATGCCATATAGGGATCGCTGGAGTTTGCAGACATGATGGGGTTGAGCAAGGGAGACGAATCCTTTCGCTTGAGACATGAGAACGGTCTCGTGTAAGTCGCCATTTAGGAACGCATTGTTGAAGTCGAACTGTCGAATGGGCCACCCCTTAGAGAGTGCTAGGCTGAGCATGATGCGGACTGTGGGGGGCGAACGACGGGGATAAAGACTTGGTCATAGTTGACCCCTTCTCGCTGGTGGAAGCTCTTTGCAACGAGTCGGGCCTTGTATTTCTGAATGGTGCCATCGGGGTGGGTCTTGATTCGAAACACCCACTTAGAGCCAATCGCTAGTGCAGTGTGTGGTAGGGTTTGGGAATGAGGTGCCAGGTGCTGTTGTGCATCAGAGGGTTATATTCCTCCTGCATAGCCTGCTTCTAGTGGGGAGTGGCTAGAGCTTGTTGAACAAATTGGGGGCAAAGAATGGGTGAGATCATCAGTGAGATGAGAGACAAGGGTGGCGAGCACTGCTACATAGGTTCTAGGTTTGAGGCTTTCTGTTTTGCTGTGAGTCTGCATCGGATGTTGGTTGATAGGAGCAGGTGGAGGAAGGGAGAGTGGCAGGACAATCTCAATGCTGGCAGACTGGAGAGCACCTGGAGAAGCAAAGGAGGCACTAGTAGAGACGTTAGCAGCAGCAGTGTTAGAAACAGAATCATCAGGCAAAGAAACAGGTAAAGTAGATAGTGACTCAGGTACTAAATTAATTATATTGGAAGTGTCATGTGATGAATGCAAAGGTAAAGGAGGGCTGGGGGGTTGGGGTGGGGTGGGCAGGGGAGGCTATGGGATAGGGTGAGGTGGTGGTGGTGTTGGAGCTTGTTGAACAGATTGAGGCTGTGGGATAAGGTGAGATGGTGGTGGTGCTGGAGTGCCTACTAGGGGTAGATGGACAAGGGGTAGGGAGGTTTGAGTTGAAGGGGAAGTTGGGCTGGGATTGGTTTGAGAGAGGAAGAGTTGGTTGTAGGGGAACTCATGTTCATTGAAGATGACATCCCTTGAAATGAATTCTTTTCCAGTTGGGGAGAGGCAGATATATCCGTTGTGGTTTGGGACATATCCAAGGAAGATACACTTGTGGGATCTGTGGCTGAATTTGGTTTGGTTGTAGGGTCTTAAGAGAGGATAACAGGTACATCCAAAAGGTTTAAGGAATCTATAGTCAGGTTTGGTTTTGGTGAGTGCTTTATATGGAGAAATGTTATTTAACTTGTATTTGGTAGTAGGTTGACGAGGTAGGTGGCTGAAAGGGAGGCTTCACCCCCAAAAAGTTAAGGGAAGGGTTGCTTGGGTTAGGAGGGTTAGGCTAGTTTCTGTGATATGTATGTGCTTTCTTTCTACTTTTTCATTTTTTTGGTGGGAGTAGGGGCAGGTGAGTCTATGTTGGATGCCATTGGTTTCAAGGTATTGGGTGAAGGCTGTGGAGAGGTATTCCTTTCCATTGTCAGTTTGCAAGGCTTTGATTGTTAGCCCTGTTTTGAATTCCATTGTTGCCTTGTACTTTTGGAATGCATTGAAAGCTTGTCCCTTTGTTTGTAGCAGGTAGATGTTGGAGTATCTGGTGCTTGCATCAATGAAGCAGATGTAGTACCTGCAGCCAGTTCTACTATATATGGGTGCAGGTCCCCAAAGGTCAGAGAAGATTAGATCCAAAGGTGCATAGTTGGTGTGTGAGTCGAAATGAGGTAATTGATGAATTTTGCTAATACAACAAGCATGACATAACGAGGGTTCAAAGCTATTTTTATTGCTAGGAATGTCAGTAGTAACATTGCAGTGTTTCATTACAATAGAGGTGACTTTTTCAGAAGGGTGTCCCAACTTTCTGTGCCACAATTGTGCAGTTAAATTCTTACAAGCTAATAGTGCACTTGCTTCTAAGCTATTTGCATTCAAAGCTAGTTTATTTACATTTATACTATTTGAAGACATATCACTGGGAAAGTGTGAATCTATTTCTTTTGTTGCTTGTTGAACTGTACTGTGATTGGTTGATGGGTTGTCTTGTGGCTGTGTTGTTTTTGGTGTTGGTGAGGGTTTGGTGTGGGTAATAGTAACTTTATTTGGATTTTTCTGGTGTGATAGTGGCTGGTGTGGTGTAATGGTTTGAGACTTTTAGTGGGGTAAAGGGGTTGGAATTGATTATTTGGGAATTTGTCATAATTGAAACGGAAAGGTTAAGGGAGTGGACTGTATCAGTGTGAAGGAAAGTATTTTCGTTTGATTCTTTTACAGCAGTGGGTACTGATATGGGTTGTGGTGTGGGGGACATGGATACTGATATGGGTGGGTGAGTTCTGGTGGCTTGGGCAGTGGGGGGGTTGACTGTGTGGTTTACTTTTGTATGGGGGGGGTAATAGTATTGTAGCAGGTTGGGGTACTGTGAGTAGTGAGAGTGAGGGCTCTTGGAACAATTTGAACGCCCTCAAATTTGTATAGGCCTTCTTTAAGCAGTCCTTGAAGGAGGATATATTAGGGACATGGAGTAGATTTTGTAATTGAAAGGGTTTATTTGATAATGATGCATGCATCAATGTACTTCCAATATGCTTAATTTTCATACCTTGGCCATTACCTCCAAATACCTGTTCTGTACCCTCATAATTTATTCCTGTGGTTAGGTTTCTTGGATCATATGTGACGTGGTGAGAGGCTCCTGAGTCTGGGTATTAAGCCGTGTCTGGTACTGATGAAGGCACTGTAAGGAGGGCCTGAGGATTGGGATGAGTAGACTGTAGTGCGATTGGGGATTGTTGTTGCTGCTGAGAGGTGTTTGGGCTTGAGTTGTTGTGAAAAGCAAGGGATGGTGGTTGAGCTGTGTTTAGGGGTTGGAGGTGAGGGTTCATGAAGTCCTGATCAAAACGGTGGTAGCACTGGACGGCTGTGTGGCCAATTTTGCCACAGAGTTGACATTGTGGTCTACTACCTTGCCACCATGAGGACCGTCCTCCTCTGAATTGGCCTCTACCTCTGGAGCTTCGGAAGCCACTGCCTCTGCCATTGTTGTTGCTGTAGTTTCTTCCTTGAGTTGCATTTTGAGTCTCACCACTTTGAGCAATGTTTACTTGGACTGAGTTTTTTTGAACTTCTCAATCAGCTCTTCTTGAGTTAAGAGTTATGTTTCAAACTCACTTTCGGTAGTGTGATCTATCTTTGCCGTCGAAACGGTGACAAACGTGTTGTACTCTTCTCCAAGACCTGCCAAGGCTGATTCGATATACTCTTCTCTTGAGAGAGGTGCACTTAGTGCTTTGAGTGAATCTGCCACTTGATTGATTTTTGACATATACTCCATTATTGTTGATCCGTGCTTCTTGAGCGTTCTTAGCTGAGTCTTTAATTGTTTGATTCTTGTTTTTGTTCGTGCTGCAAAGTATTCTTCTAGAGTAGACCAGATCTGACATGTGTACTCGCATTCAACAACTCGATTCACAAACGTTGGCTCCATAGTTGCGATGAGCCAGGAGACAAGCCACTGATCTTGAATCTCCCATCGTATGTATTCTTGGCTTTCAATTTCATTTATCCGATCTGATTCTGAGCTGAACTTTGTTAAAATCTTTATAAAGTTGAGGTGATCTTGCAGTTTGTTGACTTTGATGCATGCTAGAGCTTGTTTCTTCCATACTTTAAAGTTGTTCTCATTGAGCTTGGTTGCAGAGAAGGTAGCAAATGCATTCTGGTTCGATGCGCCTGAAGGTGCTGCAGTGGTGAATTGTGAAGCGTGTTCCATAGATCTGAAGCAGCTCTGATATCATATGAGGTATCAGTTCAGAGTTGAATAGAAAAGTGAAGAAAGAAAAAACAGAGAAGAAATAGAGAGAAAGAGAAGAAAACAGATCAGAGATATTTTTGAGAAGTGAAAAAAATGAATTTTGCTTGCTTTTCTTCTACAGCTGTCATTGATATATATAGTTAGAGATGTAACTGCTTTAGCTAACTAATAGAGTAACTAACTGCTTCTAGAGTCTTCTTGTGAATTTCATTTGTAACTAACTTTTTAGTTGTCACTCAATTGCAGGCTTTACTGTTTACAGATGAAAAGTCTTGTTGTATTCTACTAGATTATTATATATAATTTGCAAAAATTTATTAAAGTATAATTTTCAAAAGTCCATTAATAAAATATGTTATAAAATATAAAAATATATTGAGTGAATGGGAGGTATGAGACATATACAGTGGTTCTAAATTATTTATTATTAGTAAAATACGTTACAAACTATATTGAGCGAATGGAGAGGTATAAGTCGAACACAGAATTTTTAAATTAGTTAGAAAAATTTTAGGCAATTAAATTAGTGATAATCTCTGATACATAATACAACTATTAAATGCGTTATGAAATTTGAGGGGATTATGGTCCTCTATTGTCTATTAGAAGATCCACCAATATTTAAATGTGTAGGATTATTAAAAAATAAATATCAATATGTCGCGCATCATATATGTGACATATTGAGAATTCTCATGTTATTTCCTTATTAACTAGGATAATATATCTCTTTTACATAGATAATATAGATAGAGTGCCATTTTTTTCCAAGATATTTTTTAAATAGGCAAAAAATTTTCATATAAAAAAACACATAATAACATTTATATACAAACAAAATTTATAAATATTATTATCCTTAAAGTTCGATAATAAATAAATAATTTTATAAATAAATTTTATAAAATATTTTAGAGTGATATTTTTCGAATTTTGAGTAACTTAAAATTTTTAATAATTAAATTAAAATTAAAATTTTAGTATTTTCACTATTTTTATTGTCTAATTTTAGAAAATTAAGATCTGATAAGGATAATACTTAATTAGTCGTTTGAGCGGTTATTTGATGTTTAGCTCAAGATTTATTAATTAGTCTAGATCCTTCTGTATTCTTAATGTTATAGTGTAACTATATATATTAAATACAAGGGAATACAGGGGAGTATGTGATGATTTATTTTTTGTAATAAAAATTTACTTTTTTTCTCTCTCTTTTGTGATATTGTTATCAAATTCCAATAATTTCTTCATGATATCAAGAGTTTTGTTTTTGTACATGATCCATGGCTACTAGTGCTGTCAATTCAGATTCAGACACCTCTTCCTCTTCTAATTCATCATTCACTCAAGTTGTTGATGTAGCATTGCCTAAGAATGCTAAATCTACTTTGAGCATTTCTCATTGGCTTCAAATAATGCAAGATGAATATCAAGCACTGATTAGGGCCAACATATGGACACTTGTGTCTCCACCAGAAGGTGCTAAGATCATAGGCTGTCGTTGGGTGTTTGCTTTCAAAAGATTGCTAAATGGACAGATTCAAAAGTACAAAACTCATTTGGTGGCCTAAGGCTTTTATCAAAGTGAAGGTTTTGATTTTGAAAAGGTATTTAGTCCAGTGATTCGACCAGCCACTGTCAGGTTAGTTCTTAGTGTTGCTTTGTCCAGAGACTGGGTACTTCGACAATTTAATTTCAATAATGCATTTCTCAATGGAGAATTGCATCAAGAAATCTACATGACACAACCCTTGGGATTTGAAATGGATGCTACGACACAAGTTTGTAAGCTTAATAAATCCCTTTATGATCTAAAACAAGCTCCAAGAGAGTGGTTTTTAAAATTAAGTACTACTTTACAAACCTTTGGTTTATACAATTCAAAGTCTGATATGTCATTATTTATTCGTACCTCCTTTAATTCTGTTATTTATATCCTTTGTTATGTTGATGATATTATTATCACTGAAAATGATGCTGTTGAAATTGATGATATGATTAAGAAACTACACAAAATATTTTCGTTGAAAGATTTAAGAAACTTAAACTATTTCTTGGGCATCGAAGTAGTGAGGACTGCTGATAAGTTGTATTTGTCTCAATCAAAGTACATTACTGATCTTCTTTCAAAAGTAGGTATGCAATGCGCTAGTCCTATGCCAACTCCCATGCTGTCCTCTTTGCAGCTCACAAGCAAGGGCTCTGAGGATTCTAAGGATATCAAACTGTATAGATCTGTAGTTGGATCTCTTCATTATGCAACTATTACTAGACCTGATTTATTGTTTGCTGTTTGTAAAGTAAGACAATTTATGCATACTCTTAAACTGGTTCATTGGAAGTCAGTAAAGCGGATCCTTCGGTACTTACAGGAACGAAGGACCAGGGCCTGGTTTTTCATAAATGTCAGGATTTCAGGCTCTATGATTTTTCTGATGCTGACTGTGCTTCAAATCTTGAGGATCAGAGATAGGTGTCTGGCTTTTGTGTATTTTTTGGAACTAATATTTTGTCATGGACTTATAGAAAACAAAGTACAATCAGCAGATCCTCCACTGAAGCAGAGTTCAGGAGTTTAGCTGACTGTGGAGTTGAGATTGTTTGGTTCACAAATTTGCTGGCTGAGCTGCAGATTGGCTTGGCTACGACTCCTACAGTATTCTGTGATAATCTCAGTACACTGCAAATCCAGTTCTTTATGGAAAGACTAAGCATTTCCAAGTTGATATCCAATTTGTTCCAGTTCTTTATGAAAAGACTAGGCATTTCCAAGTTGATATCCAATTTGTTCGAGACTTGATTAGGCAGAGGCAACTGCATGTTGTTCATATTTCAGGAAATGACCAAGTTGCGGATGTCTTGATCAAACCCTGTCAGCAGCCTCTTTTGTCAAGTTTAGGTGCAAACTGAGAGTTGTTCCAAGACCAACTATCAGTTTGAGGGGGCTGATAAGGATAACACTTAATTAGTCGTTTGAGCGGTTATTTGATATTTAGCTCAAGATTTATTAATTAGTCTAGATCTTTCTGTATTCTTGATGTTATAGTGTAACTATATATATTGAATACAATGGAATACAGGGGAGTACGTGATGATTTATTTTTTGTAATAGAAAATTACCGCTTTTTTCTCTTTTGTGATATTGTTATCAAATTCCAATAATTTTTTCAAGATCAATCTCCTTATATGCAATTCTTTAAATATATAAACTGTAACATATATAAAAAAAATATATAATTACAATGATAAAAATTATTATAATACTTATTGAATATTTTTCTTACAAAAGAAAAATTCAATTAAGAAGTCAGAAAAATAGTATTAAATTAAATTAGACAAAAAATATTTAATTTTTTAAAGATGGTATAAAAAAATATAATTATATGAAACTTAATTTAAAAGATTTAAATAATAAAAATTGTGACGTATAAATTTTTTATCAGTCTATACAGATAAAATAAAATTAATATATATTAGATATTTTAATATTATATCTAAAAAATTAAATTGAAAAACCAATAAAACATAAAATAGTATTTAAAAATAAATCAATTATTCTAATGATTATGATCACAATAAGAAAAAACAATACTTGTAACAAAAAATATTATTACAAAAAATCGATATTTTGAAACAAAAAGATTTTGTAATAAAAAAAAGGGACCGTTGCAATATGTCTCGTTACAAAAAGTTTTTGTAACAAAAAATAAAACTGTTACAATTTAAAGTGATATTTTGTAATAAATTTTTCTGATACAAAAAGTCAGAAGTCGTTACAAAAGTGATAACAAATTTTGATCTTCAAAGTATTTTTGGTGACAATCTATTTTTTCCTATCATAAAATTTTGTTACAAAATGTAACTTGGTTTTGTAACGGTTTTTTCCCTTAGTTACAAAAGTAAAATAATTGTTTTGTAACAATTTTTTTAATACAAATTACATGCATAATTTACTAAATTATTTTTTAAATTAATTAATATATTAACTATTTTAATAAGCAAGTCTACATTTATATAATATGCAAAAACATACATAATTCAAACATGCCTCATTTAGCTAAAATTGTTTTAAAACAAAATAACATTA
This sequence comes from Arachis hypogaea, assembly GCF_003086295.3. Lineage (NCBI taxonomy): Eukaryota > Viridiplantae > Streptophyta > Magnoliopsida > Fabales > Fabaceae > Arachis > Arachis hypogaea. The sequence goes on along the minus strand of NC_092049.1, from coordinate 130,980,375 downwards.
GTGAGGACATTGAATAGTTCTACATGTTATATGTCTTGCATAAGTTCAACCAAAAGTTAATAGTTCTAACATAGATTAGTGTCTCTATGAATCAAAATATTCTTGAGCCCTTAAGGTAGCATGTGGTCACCATTTCATCACTCCTGTAAATAAGAAAAATCGAAACAAAAAATTAGAAACAAGATATAACACTAATTATAATTGTTTCTAGTTTTATCCAAAATGTTTAGAAAGATTTTGGCAGAATCTCCCCTAAAATTTGGATATTTTCACCGTCTACGGTTCCAACAAAAACAACCAATTCACAACTTATTTCTCAGCCAATACACAACCAAATTTATCAAACCAAATAATAGGACATTTGTCTTTTCTCAACATGACACAAGTAAAATGTGATAAATAGATCCATATATAAATTAAACTATACTAATAATATAGGAATCATTTAGAAAAATGTATTAAAACCATAAGCAATTTTAGGAGTACCTTTAGGGTCTAGCTTCTTTCATTGTCAAAGCGCGCTATGAAAGAGTTCACAACGGCTTGTTGAGCTTCCAATTGAGCTTTCATTTGAGCTAATTCTTCCTCTTGCCGTGTTCGTTGCTCTTCAAATTTTTTTTAGCGCATCTATTTTCTTTGTTAGGTCCTCACGGTCTTGCATTGCCTCTTGAAGTTGTGCTTGAATCCTTAACTTAGATTTTGAAACTTTTGTGCCATAACTTGGACCACTTTTCTCACCTCTCACAAGTAAAAAAGCTTCATTTGGAGTGAGAGAATTTTTCAAATTATAGGATTCATTGAGCATACAGCTAATATCATCCTGTACAATCCAATTTGTGATTTGAAAATGAAGATAAAATTTAACTTCCATGCAACAGTAAAAGGAAAAGGTTAGTAATGTTACATCAATTTGTTTAGCTTTTTCATTGACCCATTCTCCGTTATTCTTTTGATGAGTAATTTGCCACAATTCTTGAATGTCAGGCTCGACACCGGTTCTAGGATGGCGCTGCAAATTTTTTGAAGTTTAAAATATCACATGTAGTTAAGTGCAAACGTGACATAGCAAAAAATATAACACCAAATTAAAACTTCAAGACTATTTACCCGATCACGTCTAACAACTTGAAATGTTCTTCGACCAACAATATGTGGTACAACATGATGCTTTCTATTATCTTTGTTTCTTAAACTTTTTTTCCTATAGAAGACCAAACTCACAAAAGACAAAATGAGTTAAGTTATAATTATTTCATTAACCTAAAATAGCAAAACAACATGAGAACACCTTAATGGTTGTCACAATGAAAAATTCAAACCTGAAAAGAAGGACTTCCAAAGTAGGACACCAAATTCTCCCATGTCTCCAGAAGAACATTGTTCGGTGGATTTTGAAGGCGCTCCTCATCAGTTTGATACAACTCATAGTGCTCACGCAATCTTGATCCCCAACTTCGATAACATATATTAGCCTTAGCTAAAATTATTTTGTGTATTACTTGCGTATCTGCTATATCAAACTTTTCCTACATAAGGTTGGTCAAAGTTAGTAGTTAGCAGAAATATGGATTTAATATACATAATAGCAGAAAATATAAATATGTATTACCAAAACAAGGTCGCATATTTTTTACTTGACATCATCTCTAACTAGGTTCCATTTCTCTACATCCAAAGGAGCATTTTGTCTTGTAGCAATACCCACTTCAGATGCAAACAGATCAGCATGGATGCCATTAGGAGCTAAGTTCTCCAAAGAGATCGGCAATTCAAATTTCTCATTTGTCTTTGTTTTTATAACCCTATTTGTTGCAATCCCACGCGAAGGTCCCCTTTTACCAATACGCCTATCAACAGGGGCAATGGCTGGTGCTGAAGTAGGGGCTACTGGTGACGAAATGAGGGCTGTTGGGGCTGGGGCAGGAGCTGCCAGGGCTGCCGGGCTTGGAGAAGGGGCTGGTGTTGTAGAAGTAGATGCAGTAGCCCTTGTCAACCTCCGTGAGGCCATTATGTTACGCAATCTACAATAAAACTCACAGAGATAACATTAAAGAAATTAAATAATAAAATATCTACATCATTTAATACATAATTACACAAAGAAAAGCACATCAATAAAAGTTGGACATTATTCAAAATATATTATACTTTTCAAAAACGTTTAACAAATGAAAGAAAGAGTGAATAACTTAGGAATTGCAAATATGATGTGAATTCCTAAAGTTTAACTACTTTAAACTCAATCACCACCCTATGTAAAAAGTGGATAACTTAGCAATTGCAAAATTCTTGATATTCCCAAAATAAAAATTCTAAGAAGTCAATCACTATCATTTGAATCTTCTTCTTCTTCTATAGACACGTCCACACTTGATCCTTCAATGTCACCTCTGCCCAATTCCATCAACAAATTGATATCACCCGAAGATGGTACTTGATTAAAGCTTCTCATTTCAGCTTGTTGGTATGCCTCTTCTTGCATGATATCTTGCTCAGCCACATCATATGTATTGCGAGGCTTTACTCGTACCACAGTACACTAATTAGGCCTTTTAATTGTCTTTACATAGTATACTTGCTCAGCTTGACATGCTAAAATGAAAGGCTCATCCTTATATCTAACATATGTAACATCCACATTTATGGATCCATACTCATCTTTATAATATCCCTTACTTTGATTTCGTCCTACTGAAAGAACATCAAACCACTCACATTTAAATAAGATCGCTTTATGTTTTCTGACATAATCTAACTCAATAATATCAGTCAACATGCCATAATAATCTACACCCCAGTCAATTTATCTCCCTTCACAACTACTCCACAATTTTGAGTCTTTAAAGATACTTCATGATTTTTGCTACTAAATGTAAAACCGTTGATAGCACATGTTTTGTAAAAATGTGCACGACGATCAGGACCTCTTGCTAGAGAAAGTAGTTGATTATTCACCCGTGCACTCCCTACTTTGTGTAAATCTGAAATCTACATTAATAAATAGAGATTAAAACTAAATACTGCCAAGAGACTCTTCAATTCTACAATTATCAAAGTTTATTCATTTACTTTTCTTTCAAACCATTTCACAAATTGATCATTGTACCTTTTCTGCAGATTTCTTGGATTTTCTCTTGTTAAATATGCCATATGTTCATCAACCCATGGTTGAACTTCTTCACAATTCTTCAGCACATAGAATTGAGCTTCTCTATGCTCTAAGATACTAAGTTCCTTGTATGCCCCTTTACAATTAAACTGGCCAAGTACTTTGAACACAGCTATGCCTTGCATAGGTTCATTTCGCTATGGTAAAAAATCTTCGAAATTTCATCCAAATATCTTCCCACAAGGGTCATTGCTTCTTCAGAGATATAATCCTCAGATATTGACCCCTCAGGACGTGCTTTGTTTCCCACATAATTCTTTAGTGTGCGCAAATATCTAAAATTGAATTTTTAAGGAAGGTTAGAAACCTACATATAGAATAGTATAAGGTAGATTCTAAGTTGTTGTCAATTTCAAAGGGCTAACCTCTCAACAGAGTACATCCAGCGATATTGAACTGGTCCGGCTAACTTAGCTTCATGAGCAAGATGAACGGTTAGGTGAACCATCACATCAAAAAAAGCCGGAGAAAAAACTGTCTCCAATTTACAAAATGTTATTGCAATCTGGGTTTCAAGTTTGTCTAGAACGTCCAACTTCAATTCCTTGGAACAAAGCTCTACAAAGAAAATACTTAGATGTATCAACGATTCACAAACTTCTTTGGGTAAAAGCTTAAGAATTGCAAGTGGTAGCAGCCGTTCTAATAGGACATGGTAATTTTCAGCTACCTTGTCATGCTCAGACTTCTTTCTCTTTTTAGTAGAGTTCCCAAACTTCTTTTGTTCAAAAGTCTTGTATTCTTCTAGAACATCATAACCAGAAAGTGGCTTAGGTGCTTTGCCAGTTCCCTGGTATTGTCAAAAGAACTCTTATTCCTTCGCCATGGATGATCATGCGGCAAATAGCGGCGATGACCGATATAGCAATGTTTATATCCATGTTTCAGCCTTTTAGAATTAGTTTCTCTGTGACAACACGCACATGCTAGTGCACCTTTAGTGCTCCAACCACATAACATGGTATTAGCTGGATAATCATTTATTGTCCATAAAACTGTAGCAGACAACTAAAAATTCCGTTTTTGAACTACATCAAATGTTTCAACACCCTCTTCCCACAATTCTTTCAACTCTTCAATTAACGGTTGTAAGTATACATCAATAGAATTGCCGGAAGATTTAGGGCCTGGAATAAGTAGAGATAACATCCAATTTGAATGTTTCAAAACCATCCTTGGAGAATAGTTATATGGAATGAGAACAACTGGCCAAGTGCTATAGGAAATGTTCATATTGCCGAATGGATTGAATCCGTCACTAGCAACTCCAAGCCTGATATTTCTAGCATCACGTGCAAACTCTTCGTGTTCCTCATCAAATGTCTTCCATGCCATCGAATCTGCTGGGTGTTTTAGGACTCCATCATCAAGTCGTTTCTCTTTTTGCCATCTTATTGCTAGCGTTGTTTCTTCACACATGAAGATCCTTTGAAGCCTAGGTTTTAACGGAAAGTATCTTAGTATCTTCTGGGGCACCTTCTTACGAGGGTCATCCTTTTCATTCCCCTTCCCCTTCACCCATCTAGATTGCTTACACTTTGGACATTCATCAAGATCAGCATATGCTTGTCCCCGAAACAAAATGCAATCATTCACACAAGCGTCTATCTTCTCATAATCTAATCCCAAATCTCGAATCACTTTTCGAGCATCATAAAATGAAGTAGGACAAGAATTTTTCTTTGGAAATATGCTTTTAGAAAGAGCAACAAAGCATCAACTGAATTGTTGCTACATTAGCGATATTTCATTTGAAACAACTTGACAATGAAAGATAACCTTGATATCCCACTGTCCGGATACAGGCTTTGCTCATAATCCCTCATTAGCCTTTGGAACCTCTTTGCCCCCTCATGAGGTTCTTCTTCTATATTGTCATCTACATTGGTAGCAAAATCTCTCGACGTCTCCCCTAGTGTTTGTCCTCTAAAAATGTTATACAACATCTCATAAGTGGCAGAATTATTCTCCCTTTCACAATCAATTTCATTTAGATCAGACACATCTATAATGGATGTATCTTGAAGAATCTCATCATGATGCACCCATGTTTTATAAGAGGTCACTATCCCCCATTGGCACACATGATGATGAACCTCATTTCTAAATTTGAACAAAAAATTATTGCATTTGGGACAAGGACAGCGTATTTGATTTTTCACACCGAGTTGAGAGAAGGCAATATCCAAAAATAATTCATCAAGGCACTTCCTAAACGCAGGAGTACGCTTATCAAAATTAATCCAATATTTCTAGTAATTGACCATTGGACTAATTTCTGCAGGAGACAAGAACGGATAAAAGGATGTAAAGAGTGAAAAAAAAAAAAAGAGCAGCATGACATAACATAGCATCACAGCAACTATCACTTTCAAAGGGCTCTATGTAAACTAAATTCTAAGACGGTTCTCTATAACTCCGCAATACAAACTATCCCAATTTAATGCAGTGTAAAAACCACAAATTCAATAACAAAATTGAATTAATATTTCTATGTTAATAATTTTGATGTAGTTACCTAACACACTCAATTCACAAACACAAAAATTTAAGAAAACACAACATAGTTTGCAATACTCAAATAAATTGTACTTATCTTCAGTAGAGAAGCAGTGGGACCAGACCAGACCATGAGCAGAGGGAGGACAGCCAAATCAGACTAGCAGAGGCAGCGGACGAGGCACAAGGCAGGATGAGCAGAGGAGCATAAACTATCCTAAGACACTACAACGTAAAAAACACAAAATTACTAGAAAAAATTATTCAATATTTCTTTGCTAATAAGGATAATGTAGTTACCTAACACACTCAATTCACAAACACAAAAATTTAAGAAAACACAACATAGTTTGCAATACTCAAATAAATTGCACTTATCTTCAGCAGAGAAGCAGTGGGACCAGACCAGACCATGAGCAGAGGGAGGACAGCCGAATCAGACTAGCAGAGGCAGTGGACGAGGCACAAGGCAGGATGAGCAGAGGAGCATAAACTATCCTAAGACACTACAACGTAAAAAACACAAAATTACTAGCAAAAATTATTCAATATTTCTTTGCTAATAAGGATAATGTAGTTACCTAACACACTCAATTCACAAACACAAAAAAAAAAAAAACAAAAAGTATCAAAATTCCCAAAAAAAGTGCGAAAAATAGAATCAAAATAATAAAACCCAGAAACAAAAATAGAATAAAAATATCAACTATCCAAATAACCAAAAAATCAGATTATCAACCATATTACACAATAATATTTTCAACCTCAACAACATCAGCAGAATTAACTAACAATATAGTTAACAATACTCAAATAAACTGCACTTACCTTCAGCAGAGAAGTAGTCGGACCAGACCAGACAACCAGCAGAGGGAGGACAGCCGAATCAGACCAGCAGAAGCAGCCGACGAGGCAGGATGAGTAGAGGAGCATAAACTATCCTAAGACACTACAATGGAACAAACATAAAATTACAGACAAAATTTAATCAATCTTTCTTTGCTAATAAGGATAATGTAGAAAGAAAAATTACTAAAAAAGAAAGAAAAATATCAACTCTCCAAACATAGAATCAATTGAGCATCGAAAAAAGAACACATATATAGAATCAAATTAATAGCAAATTAAGTTTTGTTAATAAACTAAGTTTTGCAAATAAACTATAGCTCAAATATCAACTATCAACTCTCCAAATAATAGAACACAGATACATAAATTAGAATCAAATATCAACTCTCCAAATAACCAAAACTAAGATTATCAACTATATTATACACTAATATTTTTAACCACAACATCAACAGAAACAACTAACACTAAAGGGTTCAATATTTCAGCTAAAATCAGCAGTTTATCAACTAAAAATGTAGTTAACAATACTCAAATAAACCAAAGCTTACCTTCAACAGATATGTTATTGGACCAGAGGCAGAGGCAAAACACGAAAAGAGCAGAGAAGCAAAGCACGATGAACTACACGTACGGAGAAGCCGAACTGACGGTAAGCACGAACAGCAACGGCGACCACCACCACGAAGACCACCGCGACGAAGACCACCGCAATGAAGACCACACGGCGACGGCGCACATGACGGGACGAAGACCACCAAAGACCAGGAGGCCACCGCAAACGACACAACGGTGGAGGAGACAGTGATAGCAATCGAGACGACGACGAGGAGAACGTTTTTCGGGGGCTACGCCGGTACTTCTTCTTCCGGCAGGATCTCCATCGCGCTTCCTGGAGTGGTAGACGGCGCATCAGGGGTTCGTGGAGTGAGGCTTGAGGGGGTGGGGACTTAGGATTTTTACTACACTACTCTACTTTTTACTTCTACTTTCTGTAATGTAGTTTTTTTTTTATATTTATTTACTTTTATTTATATTTATAATTAAACTTAAAATTTCTTTAAGTTACATGAATTAAATTTTAATTAATTTTAAATTTGATTATTAATAAAAATTATATATCAATTTTTTAGAAGAATATAAAATAATATTTAAAATTTTTAAAATTTTAATTTTTGAAACAAAATAAAATTATTTTGAAAAAAATATATATACAATTTTTTTTTATTCTTAAAGTGTTTAACATTTTGAAAAAAAATTGTTGTAAAATATACTTATATTTTGTGACAAATAATTAACTTATTACAAATAATATTAAATTTTGTGACAAATTAATTTTTTGTTACAAAATATTTTAAATTTTGGCAATTTGTTTTTTTTTTGTTACAAAATATTACAATATTTTGTAATAAAACACCATCTCGTTACAAAAATTACCATTATTTGTAACAACTTGTTTCTTTTGTTACAAAACATTATTCTTTTGTAACAATTACTAATTATTATTATAAAATACTATTTTTTTTGTAACAATTTTATATTTGATACAAATTTTTTGTTACAAATATTCCATTTTCTTGTAGTGGATAATAAAAAGTCTTGTTGTATTCTACTAAATTATTATATATAATTTGAAAAAAATTTTTAAAGTATAATTTTCAAAAGTTCATTAATAAAATATGTTATAAAATATAAAAATATATTGAGTAAATGGGGAGGTATAAGACATATACAGTGGTTCTAAATTATTTATTATTAGTAAAATGCCTTACAAACTATATTGGGTGAATGGAGAGGTATAAGTTGAACACAGTATTTTTAAGTTAGTTAGAAAAATTTTAGCCAATTAAATTAATGATAATCTCTGATACATAATACAACTATTAAATGTGTTATGAAATTTGAAGGGATTATGATCTTCTATTGTCTATTAGAAGATCGTCAGTATTTAAATGTCTAAGATTATTAAAAAATAAATATCAATATGTCGCGCATCATATATGTGACATATTGAGAATTCTCATGTTATTTTCTTATTAACTAGGATAATTTATCTCTTTTACATAGATAATATAGATAGAGTGCACCATTTTTTCCCAAGATATATATATGGAGGTAAGTACTGGAAGTAACGAAATCGTTGGTTACAATCCTTTCACTTGGCAGGCTAAAAGGTTTCAATAATTCAATGAGGTGTATGATTATTATTTATGATTTAAATCTTCAAATCACCATCAACTTCATTATATAAATATGTATCTTCGGGAAGAAGGAAACGTAATAATTTCCAGTTTTGTATTAAATTAGTTTTGAGATATCAAATGGCATTCTACTTTTTAAAAAGTCAAACTAACAAATATTAGAGAAAAGTTTAGGATAATATCATAATAAAGACTAAAGAGTGAAGATTGTTTTTATTTAATAAAAAAATTCAGAAAAAAATTATCATATATAATGTACATATTTTTTAAAATTTAATAAAAATTTTTAATTTTTTTATTTAATTTTTTTTATCATGAAATAAATTTTCAAAAATTAAAGCCGAGAAAAAGAGAAGATAAGATAAGAGAATGAAAAAAAAAAAAAGGGTACAAAAATAGAAGTCAATTTGGAACAAGATTGCATGGTTGACTTCAATTAATAACTGTAGTTGGGGAAACTTTCAAAAAGCATATGATGAGTTTCTGTGCCAAATCATTACTAAATTTGGGTGTCGTCATCAACATTATTTAATGGAAAAGTGTGTTATATGTATAAATTAATTTCAACCTATGTTGGAGTAAATATATTAATTAATGCTAGTTCCCTACTCCATTTAATATCTCGAAAATCAGACTTTCTCAGAAACCGAATTGAAATTTTCATATCAACCTCGCAAGCTCTTTAACCTCTTTTTCTTAATTACTAATATAAAATATATGTTAAAATATAAATATATATTAAAAATAAATTAAATTATACATATATTTATATACAAATATATTAATAAATAATTTTAATAATTAATTTTAATATATAAATAATATTTTTTTTTTATGCAAAAGCAAAGGAGTAGTACATACGTATGAGATAAACAACAAAATATTTATGAATCAATGTTATCAAGTTACTTTCATATATAGTCAATTTTGGCGTCCACCGATTGATTTAAACTTAAAAATATACTAGCTACAATTGTTAAGGGCGAAAAAGAAAAAAAAACAAAAACAAAAACAAAAGTCAATAACCACAAATTATAATTAGTGATGAGTTATATTATGTCACTCTGATCTAAATAGCTTGGGAAGAAAAATTAAGGAAACCTGTGTTCAATTTCATATGGTCTAAAATTAAAAGTTTAGTAATTTTTATAAATATGAGGTCATTTTTATTTTTTGAATTAGTTTTTAAATTAAGTTAGGACTAGTTAATTTTTTATAGTATAATTAGATAGGAGTATTCAAATTTTAACCGATTCAAATTAAATTATTCATCTAATTCAATTTAGATCGATAATTGATTAAAATTGTATTAATTTAAATTTGATTGAATTTTATTTTTGTCAAACCGCATGAGATTAGATTTCAAATCTACTTTTTTTAAATTGATCTAATTTAATCCAAACTACACAATATAATATAATATTATTATTTTATTATTATATTAAAAATTTTACTTATAATATATTTAATTTGTTATATATTTTATTTTATTTATGTATTTATTTTAATTAATTTATAATTTTATTTTTTATTATTATATTATTATTAATTTTTCAAGATATTAAAACATGTTATATTATTATTGATTATTTAAAATTTGATGTTGAGATTTATAATATATTTTTTTAACTTATAAAACTACAAATTCATCAATTCATTTCAAACTGTTTAATATTAAATCGAATTTTCTAAATAAAAATTACAAAATTCAAATTACACTACAAATAAAATTAATCTTAAATTACACGCAAACAACTCTACCTGTCTATCTATCTTAGAAAGAATGACAGAATTTTCTACTATATTAGGTTGGAGGCTGCATTCTATATATGGGAGCCATTCATAAGGATGTTAAAAATGTTTTTTTTTTTAAATATTTTATAACAATTAAAATATAACACATATGATCGATTAAACTGTGTTATTTTTATTAAAATTAGATCGGACAAATTAGTTTAACTAAAAAATTAATAAATTAAATTTTAAACTAATCTAAATTAATATTTTTTTTTTATAAAAAATAACTATAATATTCTTATTATAAAAAAATAACTTATATATATATATATATATATATATATATATATATATTAAAAATTTTAAATCCTAACTTTGACGGCAGAAAAGAAAATAGTTAAAATTTAAGATTTTTATCAAAATTAATATATATAATAGGAATATTTTAGTTATTTTTTATAATAAGAGTATTATAGTTATTTTTTATAAAAAATAATATTAATTTAGATCAATTTAAAATTTGATTTACTATTTTTTTAATTAAATTAATTTATTTTACCTAATTTTGATAAAAATAAAATAATTTAATTAATTATATGGGTTAAATTTTAATTATTAAAAAAAACATTTTAAATAAAGAGCCGGGTAAATCAAAATGATACGAAATCTTGAATGAGACACCCATGAATTAGAAGAAGGTTCTTAACAACTGTCAATTGGTGAACATAGATGGAATGTGCATTAATTGCTAGCTCTTCTTAACAACGATAATTTTTATTTCAATTTTTTAATGTTTAACTTTCCATATATTATGTTGATCGATATCCATCATTTTTTTATTTTTGTGTGAACATTACTCTTAACATATAAACCCAATTTTTTACTACTTTTGAATTGATGATTTCAATGTCAATAAATATTAAATATCAAGTGTAAAAAAAATAAAAAAATAAAAAAAAAAAGCTACATATACCACACATCGAATGGTCAAAACACAAATGGGAATTGGTTCATTTTAATATGAATAGGCAAATATTATTAGAAATGTTCTTTAGTTTTAACCCATAATTCTTGTACATACTGATAGAGCTTAGCAGCAAAAAATAAAATAAATATCTAATATGAAAACAATATAAAAATATCTACAATATAATATAATATAACAATAACTATGAATAAGTAAATATATCAATATAATATAATAATAACTATGAATAAATAAATATATCAAGTACAATAATAATAAAAACATACTAATTAAGATTTTAATATAGAAAAATTTTTCCGTAAAAAATAAAAACTACAAATCGTTCACACAAATAAAATAATTCCACTTGTAATCAAATATGAGATATAAAAAAATTTTAAATAAAGTACAAATTATATATATATAATTTATCAAAGTACCAAAATTTATAAATAAAAAATAAAAATATTCAAATTATAATTATTGTGCGAAGCTAATTTTACTACAGATTTTAAATCAATATTTTTATTATTTATAATAAAGAATAAAATGAGACGAACCTTTCGTCTAAATCTCAGATTAATCTAATAATAAATGAACGAGAGAAATTATTGCTCATAGATTGTTATTATGCATAAAATTAAAAACTTTTTTTCTCTCATTGTGGTTGTACTCTCACTTTCTCTAAAAATTCTAATTAAGTTAGCAGCCAAAAAATACAAATTGATACTCAAAAAATTAGATTTGAACCTCATAAAAGAGAAAAACAAACCCAACACACACCATGATATACTTATTTTGTTATACGAATATACAGAAAATTAATAAATTTTATAATTTATAACTATTAATTAATTATTATTATTAATTTTAATAATGTAAAATTTTATTTAAAAATATAAAATTATTTATTTTATTTTTATTAATTAAATACTGGTCATATTTCAATAAAACTGCTTGCCTAAACTTTTCCTATACTGAATCATTAAATTGATTATCTATTTGGTATTTTTATATTTATTTTTGGCTCTGGATATACCACTAATCTCTTTTTCTTTTTTTTTTTTTTAATTTGTTCCTTTTTGACGTACGTATGTAGTAGCCTATTGGCATGCGCATTGCATTGCACTGCAAAAGCACAAAGAAAGGATGGGATTGGAATAACGAAGTCGTAGTGGGGTCCACTCCAGCTCATGATCAACAAATTATGGCGTTTATCTGCTGAATTGATTTGTTACACTAATGATGTATGTATATGATTTTCTGTACTCGTATTAATATATACTATGATGATGGAAGATTATTTGGATTATGCCTTTTATGAATGCGGATAGTAGCTTCAAATACAACTGAAATGTTATTATCAATTATGAAGTAAGAAAGGACACCTATCATTCCTTAAATAATAATAATAATAATAATAATAATAATAATAATAATAATAATAATTTAAAAAGGTTTCTTATATAAGAGTTAACAAGAAGGATAAATTTTGATATTATAATTAAAGGTGCTTATTCCGGTACGTTTAAAAATAAGTACGTATCAATATAATGAACATATGGCTTAATGCGAAACTGACCTTGGGTTATGTAATTATATTAACAAATATGTTTATTTTATTTTAAACATATATTGTGTATTATTTATTTAATATTAAAATACCCTTTAAATTAATTATAAAAAGACTAAAATATATTTTATTATTTTTATTAAATTTTTGAAATCGTTAAAGAATTTTTAATATTTAAAAAATAATATTTTATGATTAATATTAAAAGAATTAAAATATCCTTTATATTTAAAGTTGTTTAATTATATTGCAATTTAAAATTTGAATTTGATTTTAGAAAGACTAAAATATCTTTTAAACAACAATTTAAAAATCACTAATATACTCTTATAAGATTAATTAAGATTATTTCATTGTATCATCAATTAGCAATTTTAATTTAATATTAAAAAACTAAAACATCCTAGAATTAATTTTTGAAAGATAAATTTTTTAGGACTGAACTTGAACAGACTAAAATACTCTTTTAGAATAAAAATGATTTAATTATTATATTAAAAATTATAAATTTAAACTTTTAAAACAACTAAAATATCCTTAGAGTTAATTTTCAAAAGACCAATATATCATTATAGAATTAATTGATATAGTAAATTTTAAACTCAGTTATTAATTCTTTTTCTTTCCAAAAAAAAAGAAGTTGCAGCCATTTAGGTTGCCCCCAAACTTTGGCCACCACATATATGACGCATGTTTTTGAATTGCTTCGGCTGCAAGACAACCAAATATATATCTGAAAACAATAAAATAATTATATTTTACTATAAAGTATCAATAAGTATCAACTATCAACTAACTACTCTCTCTACGTGTGTATTATGTGTCTTCAAAGTATAAAAGTCAAATATAGTGGCATGACGTGGCTGATAATGGAAAGGGCTAAAGAGGCAAAAAACCATATGCCTAGCTGTAACATGTTACATGAAGTGAGATTAAGTGAACCAATGTGTGATTTCTCTTCTACTTCTTGGAATGGGATTGTAAATTGGAATGAAAATGAGAGTGAATTGCAAATAAAATTAAATTCATTACGTAAGGAAAATTTTAAACCAATCTAGAACGTTCTAATTTGCCTATAAATTTTGGCCACTTCGCACCCTTTCTTCTAACTCTCTCATTGCCCTTTTCCCCAAGCTTAAAACCTTTTGTTCTTCACTTCATTATCCCTAATCTCTTGTTTCCTATAATTTGATTATAAAATGGGAGACCCAAAGAGGAATCAAATAAGAGATTATTTGTGTCCAACGAATCGATCTTCTACTAATAATCAAACCTCAAACAATAACACATCACAAAGTTCAATCCCCTTGCCTACCATAAAAGGGTCTTTGTGGCCAAAACCATTATCAAACCCATCAGAAAGCACTTCTTCATCAAATGGTACTTCATCAAGCCCTAGGCCATCTTCAATCAATATGGCGAATATTTTTGGTCGTCGCAAACAAGGTTGATGAATCCATGACGACCCACCAACTCGGATCATAGCACATCTCATCACCAATATGGGTCTTATAGTATGTTGCTTCTTTTTTTTTGTCATATATATATATATATAGTTGGAATATTTGCAATAATATGTTATTTTGTTATGATGTGATCGAAATAGTGGATCTCATAGGATGAAGCAGTTGCTTGTTGATACTTAATTATATCACTTTGTATAACATAAAGGTGATGAACATCATTATACCAAAGTGTGTCACGCTTTTCTATTTATTATATCTTTTTCTATACTTTTTGTCCTTTCAATCTTACTTCTTTGCTTCTCTCTCTCTCTCTCTCTCTCTCTCTCTCTCTCTCTCTCTCTCTCTCTCTCTCTCTCTCTCTCTCTCTCTCTCTCTCTCTCTCTCTCTCTCTCTGATCATAAAGTTAATTTCTGAGGTGGAAGGTTTGGTTTTCAATTTTTTCAAACCGACATTTCATTCCATCATATAATAATGTTTTATATAATGCACGGAAAATATAAATTAAACTCCTGATAGTACTTCTTATAATAATTTATGAATGGGAAGGTTGAAATTTAGAAAGTTCAAACTTCAAAGTTACTAGCTAGATTAATACTGTTAAATAAAATAAAATAATGGGTCCAACCAAACGCCGCAACCTTTCACATTTGGGTCTGAAGTCTGAACCCATGAAAAGAGAAAATTTAACATTTTTATTTAATGGAAAGTGATGGAATTGAACCAAATCTAAGTGGTCCCTCGTGCCTGTATCATTCTCATCCTCACTCCGAAATCATCTCTTCAAACAAAGCTTCTGGATACGAAAACGATCAATTTAGATGTTTATTTAAAGATTTAAAAATTGAATGAAAATTATTTGAATAAAATAAAATAATATAATTACATAAAAAATATATAATTTTTTTTATTATTTTAAATCGATTAATTATTAAAAATTAAATCAGTTCGATTAATAATTAGTTATTTGATCGATTTATTTATTTTTTGACCAATTTATTATTGGTCAATTTTTATTTTGAACCAAAAATATTCAGTGATCGGTTCTCAGTTAACCGGATCCGTTTTCAATTCTCAGTTCGATTTTCAAAACAATGCATTAAACCATTATATTGGCTTTTAAAATTATTTTTAAAATAATAAATGATATTATGGATTTTTAAAAATCAATTATTCGGCTAATAAATTTTCTTTTTTATAAGTAACAAACTATATATGAATTCTGTCCAGTTTATTATCACTAAATAATCTCTTTTAGCAACTTAAAACGGTTAGATAGGAGTACAAGTTATTTATAATCAAATTTTAATATAAATCATTGAAAAACAAAGATGTAATAACAAGACAAGTAAAAAATACAAAAAGAAATCATTATCATTTCCAGAAACATTTATAAACTATTTTAAATAATTAAAATAAATGTTAAATATTTTTTCTAAAATAAAATATAATAATGAGACAAATAGCTAGACAGCAATAATATTTCTTTGTGAGAAAGAATTGGAGGCCCTATTGAGAGAAAACTCTGGCGTGAAAATATTTTCAAACAGATTTATTCGAATCATTCTTATGAAAATTTAATTTTTAATTAGATAATATTAATTAATTTTTTAAGAATTTCAGATCAAAATTTATAGTTTATAATTTAATATTTATTTAAAATTTAAGATAAAAAAATTATTATCATAATTGACATGGTCAGAGGTGGTCACATTGGAACCATTCTTATGAAATTTAAAATTGGGTTCACGTCAAATGTGTGTAGTTGACGATTAGGCTCTACTAAAAACGCAATTTCATGGTTATGATTATTAAAATAGATAGAAGAAAAAGATTCAAGTGATTTTGTTCTTGTTTATTAATGGAAAGAAACGGAAAGAGGGAATATCATCCACTCATGAATCATGATGATTCATATCATCATCAGGCCAAGAAAAGAATTGAATCAATTGATTAATTAATATTATTAAAGTTAAATAGTTAATACAATTTTCTTTTCGTGATGTGGCGCAAATAGGGCACGAATGGGGGGACCTATGTCGTTGTGGTTGGATAACGGGGAACTATGTCGTTGTCATTGACTTTAATTAGGGCATATTCTTTTCTTTAAACCACCGAGGATTGCTTAAACGAATGAATGAGTTAACCAATCACCAATATTTAAATTAGTTATATTTTTTAAAAGATATTTTTATATAAACGTATAAAACATCTTTTTGTAAAGACGTTTACGTATCGTATTATTATTGGACGTATTAATGAATTAGTTATTTTTTAATTTTTTAACAAATTAGAATAAAACTGATTTTTTTATAACAATAACAATTATTCATACACTGGTCCAACGCTGAAACCCAGGTCCAAACGGAAGGCCCAATCCAAAGGATTGAGCCTCACCCCAACGCCGACCTTCGTCCTGAGAAATCGGTTCTTGCCACGACTTGCCCTGAAGAAGTCGGGAACGAAGATTAGCTGGCAGATAAACACTCATTCAAATGAGTAATTGCCCCTAAAATCTCTCTACCCACTTCCAGGAGCTTTACCCCAACTTTCCTAAGATAAAGGGACGGTTATTCCCCCTTAAATGGTAGAACTACTCCAACGGTGGTTATGGGTTCACCACTATAAATACCCTGACATCCTTCAGGTATCACTAAGTCCAATACTCTCTAGACCTGTTTTGCTCCTTTGCTGACTTTGGCATCGGAGTGTCTTTGCAGGTACCACCCCCCTTTTCTCACACGCAAGTCGGACGGAGGCCTTGGATTGTTAACCTGCCCAAAGGCTTCCCCTTTCAGACGATTGGGCCAACCCAACTAATCCAATCCAATAATCTCCGGTTATCCTTCGTAATATTGGCGCCGTTGCCGGGGAACCGAGAGATCATCCAGTAATGGCGAATATGTTGCAAGAAGATGGTCATATAGCGTCAGATTCCGAACAGGAGAATCTCGATACAGGAAACAATGACGCAGATCTAACTCATCACCAGGGAACCAACGACCAACACAGGGAAGGCACCTCCAGATTCAAAAATTTGAAGATGAACTCCTCAGAGGGGTGTGAATCGGAAAAGGATGGATCACCCCATGCGACTGAACTAATGGGACTAGTCCATGGCCACCAAGGTCGCTTGAAACAGCTGGAACAGGAGTTGGAACGACAAAGGGAGATAGAAAGAAATCTAAGGGATGAGATGACGCGACGAAAAGAGTTAGAGGAAAAACTCTCAAAGCTAGAATCCTCCCTCAGAGGCCGGAATTCCCGAGGCGATCGAGAAGAGTTGCCCCTAGGAGGGGAGGACCTATTTAGTGAGGATATAATGAGGGCAAAAGTTCCCATAAACTTCAAAAGCCTTGATATGGACCTCTATGATGGAACCACGAACCCGAAGCATCATTTAAGCAATTTCAAAAGCCGGATGTATCTGGCTGACGCTTCGGATGCAACGCGCTGTAAGGCTTTCCCGACCACTCTGTCAAAAGCAGCGATGAAGTGGTTCGATAGCCTCCCTCCAAGATCGGTCTCCAGTTTTGAAGACCTCTCAAGAAAGTTTCTAATGAGGTTCTCCATCCAGAAAGATAAAGTCAAGCATGCACCGAGCCTCCTGGGAATAAAGCAGGAGGTCGGAGAACCTCTAAGGGACTATATGAAAAGTTTCAACAAAGTATGCTTGGAGATTCAAGACCTGCCTACTGAGACAGTCATTATGGGGCTAGTAAATGGGCTTAGAAAATGTCCCTTCTCACAGTCCATATCAAAAAGACACCCCACCTCCTTAAGTGATGTACAAGAAAGAGCTGAAAAGTACATTAACATGGAGGAGAATGCCAGACAACGAGAACCGAGTTGGCGGCCTGGGCACCCCCCACTCGGTAAAAGAGAAAGAAAGAGAGCCCAGGAAAAAAGAAGAGCTCGGTCTCGACAGACCGAGGAAATATCACTCTTATACTCCTCTAAAGGTTTCCATAGTGGACGTATACAGAGAAATCTGCAATACTGAAAGACTGCCGCCTCCCAGGCCCATTAAAAATAAAAGGGGAGGAAGTCGCAGCGACTACTGCGAATACCATAAGATTTATGGTCACTCCACAAATGATTGCTATGACCTCAAAAATGTGATAGAAAAGCTGGCCAGAGAGGACCGACTTGACAGATATCTCATGGAAAGGTATGACAATCATGGGAAGAGAAAGCGAGATGATGGGGAAAGAAGAGACCCACCACCACAAACCCCCGAGAGACACATACATATGATCTCGGAAAGATTTGCGGGAGGAGGACTCACAAAGTCATCTCGCAAGAGACACCTCAAGCGAGTCTACCAGGTCGGGAGTGAGTCACCCGACCTCCCTACAATCTCATTTACAAAGGAGGATGGGCAAGGAATAATCCCTGGACACGATGATCCAGTGGTGATAACCATGATCCTAGCCAATGCTCATCTCCACAAAACCCTAGTAGATCAAGGGAGTTCAGCAGACATCCTTTTTAAGTCCGCATTCGACAAACTAGGGTTAGATGAAAGGGAGTTAAGAGCCTACCCCGACACCTTGTACGGGCTAAGCGACACGCCAATAAAACCACTGGGATTCCTACCCCTCCACACTACCTTCGGAAAGGGGGAAAAATATAAAACTCTGAGTATAGACTTTATAGTCATCGACGTAGGGTCAGCATACAACGCCTTAATTGGTAGAGCTACCCTAAATCGACTCGGAGCGGTGGTATCTACCCCTCATCTTTGCATGAAATTCCTGACACCTGCGGGGATAGCAAAGGTACGGGGAGATCAGAAATTGACAAGAAAATGCTACAATGAAAGCCTGAACCTGCGGGAAAAAGGCGAAGAAGTCCACACCATAGAGCTCGGTGGTACAAACTGAGGAAAAACTGAGGAAATACAAGTCGGCAAAGAGGAAGGGAAAAACACCAACATAGGTGCCAACCTAGAGGAAGTCTTAAAGCAAAGGTTGACCAAACTATTAAGAGACAACTCCGACCTCTTTGCCTGGAAGGCATCCGACATGCCAGGGAGAGACCCCGAGCTTATGTCCCACAAGCTCTCAGTATATCCAGGATCCCAACCTATACATCAGCGAAGGCGTAAGCTCGGCCCGGAACGAGCCCAAGCGGTAGAAGAGCAAGTACAAGCACTCCTAGAAGCTGGCTTCATCAGAGAAGTTAAATATCCCACATGGCTAGCGAATGTAGTGCTAGTCAAAAAGCAAAACAGCAAGTGAAGGATGTGCGTCGACTACACCGACCTAAATAAGGCGTGTCCAAAAGACCCTTATCCACTCCCAAGCATTGATGTTCTAGTGGACTCTAGCTCGGGATATCAATACTTGTCGTTCATGGATGCCTACTCGGGATACAACCAAATCCCGATGTACAAGCCGGACCAAGAGAAAACATCGTTCATCACGCCCAGAGCAAACTACTGCTACGTGGTCATGCCTTTTGGATTAAAGAACGCAGGGGCCACATACCAAAGGCTGATGAACAAGGTGTTCGCTCCCCACCTCAGGAACTTAATGGAAGTTTACGTGGACGACATGCTAGTAAAAACCAAGGACAAAGCCGACCTCTTGTCAGACCTCTCGCAAGTCTTCGACACCCTAAGGTTACACGGGATGAGGCTAAGTCCCGCAAAATGTGCCTTCGCGGTGGAGGCTGGAAAATTTCTAGGGTTTATGCTAACACAAAGAGGAATCGAAGCAAACCCAGACAAGTGTAAGGCTATCTTAGAAATGAAAAGCCCGACTTGCTTAAGAGAGGTTCAACAACTGAATGGCCGACTTGCAGCGCTTTCCAGGTTCTTGGCAGGGTCAGCATTAAAATCCCTTCCATTATTCTCTCTACTGAGGAAGGGATGCCAGTTCGAATGGACTCCAGAATGTGAAGAAGCGTTCCAGGAGTTCAAAAGATTCTTGAGCTAACCTCCAATCCTAACCCGACCTCTAGTTGGGGAAGACCTCGTCCTATATTTGTCCGTAGCAGACAAAGCTATCGCATCAGCTCTGATAAGAGAGGACGAGGTCAGACAGCATCCAGTGTATTTCATCAGCAAAGTTCTACAAGACCCCGAGCTAAGGTACCACAAACTAGAGAAGTTTTCTTACTCCTTAGTAATAGCCTCACGGAGGTTACGGCCTTATTTCCAAGCCCACACAATAAGAGTCCGAACGAACCAACCCATGAAGCAAATCCTCCAAAAAATGGACGTAGCGGGGAGAATGGTCTAGTGGGCGATAGAGCTCTCCGAGTTCGACTTGAAGTACAAAACTCGGACGGCGATAAAAACCCAGTGTCTCACCGACTTCATAGCGGAATATGCAGGGGACCAAGAGGAAAAGCCAACTACATGGGGACTCTACGTAGACGGATCCTCAAACAAGACAGGAAGCGGTGCAGGCATAATATTGGTTGATGAAAGGGGAACCGAAATAGAGGTATCCCTCAAATTTGAATTCCCAGCTTCAAATAATCAGGTAGAATATGAAGCCCTGATTGCAGGATTGAAGTTGGCAGAAGAAGTTGGTGCAACAAAAGTGACGATATACAACGACTCTCAAGTGGTGACCTCCCAGATAAACGGAGAGTATCAGGCCAAGGACCCAAATATGAAGAGATACTTGGAAAAAACTCTGGAGTACCTCGGGCGCTTTGCGAAAACCAAGGTTAAACAGATAACTCGGGATTTCAATAGCAAGTAGACGCCCTCTCCAAGTTAGCAAGCACCAAACCAGGAGGGAATAATAGAAGCCTGATCCAGGAAACTCTCTAAGAACCCTCCGTGGTGAAAACAGAGAAAAACAAGTTGTCCTTGAAGTAATCGGTCTAAACCTCGGATGGATGAATCCCTTGGTTGAATACCTAAAATTTGACATCCTCCCTAAAGAGGAAAAAGAGGCTAAGAAAATTCGAAGGGAAGCGCAATATTATACTCTGGTGAAAGATATCCTCTATAAAAGAGGAATATCAATGCCATTGCTGAAATGCGTACCGACCTCAAGGACCATTGAAGTACTAGAGGAGGTTCATAATGAGATCTGTGGAAACCATCTCGGAGCCAGGCCGCTAGCTAAAAAAGTAATCCGAGCTGGGTTCTATTGGCCGACCTTGCAGAAAGATGCCACAGAATTTGTGAAAAAGTGCCAACCATGCCAAATGCATGCAAATTTTCACGTGGCCCCACCCGAGGAGCTCATCAGCATAACTTCTCAATGGCCCTTCGCAAAATGGGGAATGGATCTATTAGGTCCTTTTCCCCAGGCCCTAGAACAAGTCAAATACTTAATTGTGGGAATAGATTACTTCACAAAGTGGATAGAAGCAGAACCATTAGCCACCATCACAGCCCAGAGAAGTCGGAGGTTCCTCTACAAAAATATCATCACAAGGTATGGGATACACTATTCCATCACTACAGATAATGGAACCCAATTCACCGACTCTACTTTTAGAAGCCTAGTGGCCAGAATGAAGATCAAACACCAGTTCACCTCGGTGGAACATCCACAAGCAAATGGACAAGTCGAGGCAGCTAACAAAGTCATACTGGCAGGACTAAAGAAGAGATTATAAGATGCAAAGGGAGCTTGGGCCGAGGAGTTCCCACAAGTGTTGTGGGCTTACCGGACGACGCCACAATCCGCCACAGAAGAAACACCCTTCCGACTTGTCTACGGCGTAGAAGCCATGATACCAGTAGAAATCAGTGAACAAAGTCCAAGGGTGATCCTCCATGACGAAATCGGAAACATACAAGGGCACAAAGAGGAGCTTGAATTTCTCCCCGAAGTCCGAGAGCAAGCCCAGATAAGAGAAGCAGTATTGAAACAAAGGATGACTACCAGGTACAACAAAAAAGTCATTCGAAGAAGTTTCACCCCAAACGATTTGGTCTTGATCAGAAACGACATTGGAGTCAACAAATCGGGGGAAGGAAAGCTCGCTGCTAATTGGAAGGGACCATACAAAGTTAGTGAGGTCTTAGGAAAAGGCTATTACAAGGTAACCGACCTAAACGGCACCAAGTTACCAAGGTCGTGGCATGCTTGTAACATGAAAAGGTACTATAGTTAAAAGCAAACTCTGCTCCCTGATGTACTCTTTTCCCAACTTCATGATTTTTCTTCCCAAAAGAAAAGGGTTTTTTCTGAAGAAGGGTTTTTAACGAGGCATCACAGTAGAGACTAAGGAAAAATAGATTATAAAAACCCTAGTAGCAGCAAAAGTACCTTCCCAAATAAATAAAGATCTTTTGGAATATCTCTTATAAATTCCTTCTCGCTTTTCTTTCCTTCTACGAAACGCGCTGGCTTAAACTCGACAAAACGTGAAAATCCCATGAACCGACCTAGATGGTCGTCAGGATAAAACGACGAGGTACAAGTTGGTGTAAAGAGGTTATAAAAGTCGATCGTGAAAAACTCGGAAACTTTCCGACTCATAAGTCGAAATAAAAAACCGAGCAGCAAAGAAAACGCATCGCAAAAATAACCTAAGTCATAAGAACTCAATAAATCAAAATATTGGGTATAAGGAATATCAAAAGAGAGATTGAAAAACCTATTAAAAGTGCCAAAAGCTAAAGGTTGTCCTAAGTTCTTAAAGAAAAAAGGAACTCAAAAGGAAGGACAGACAGCCAAGAAAAAGGGTTTTCAAAATAAGGATCAAAGGGGTTTCTCCAAAAACCTAAAATCAGTAAAGCATGCACACGAAAAAGAAAGGTAACTTAAAACCCTTATCCAAAAAAGGGTATTTCTAAGTATTTTTGTTTACGGCCTTAAAAAGGCCAAGAAAAATATTAGCAAACCACCACCACAAACAAATAAGTTTAAAAAAGAGGAGACCCACAGGCCGGGCCCCCATATAGCCATGATCAAATTTTCAAAGAGTGTCACCACCAGAGCCGAGAGGAGTCTTCGGAGCAGCACCAGAGTTAGGAAAGGTAGTAGGAGTGCCATCAGGACCAGGGAGAGAAGTGTCCATAAGAGAAGGAGCGGAGGTTCTCGGAGCCTTCGAGGAACTCGGAGCATCCTTTGGTCGGGGAGGAGACTCCATTATCCTCTGTCCCGAGTCTTCAAATCTGACTCAGTGACATACTGGGGAGAAGGAGGATAGACTATAGCCCCGTCAATGACGACCTTGTCCGGATCCAAAGGAGAGAGATCCGAGTCGGGAGCAAGAACTCCGACCTGTTCCTTAAAGATGCTCCATGCTTCCTCGGCCCCGTCAGCAATGGAGTCCTCCAACTCGGTAAAATCATTCCGAGCCTTTAGCAAATCCTTCTTCACCGCCACGAGGTTTTCAAACAAGCTCGAATAACTCTCCTGTCCTTCAACCTCAAGCCCTCCTCCATGTTGCACTGAGCCTGCAACTTGCTTTCCCTCTCCCGGAGGCTATCCCTCTCCTCCTTTAATTTGGCGACCTCCTCCTTCAGCCCTTTCTCCTGCCCCTAATATAAGAGAAGCCTCCCCTCCAACTCTTCAACCCTCGAGGATGAACCCAGAGAGCTAAGAGGAGTCTTCTCAAAAATATCAAGGAACTTTGTGCACACCCTCACTGCCCTGATACTCTCCTGGGCCAGAATAGTAAGGTGATTCTGAATAGAAACATCATCCATACCTATACGGGTATGAGGGTAGATGTACTTTCGAACAAACTGAGGCGCATCCACTTTAGCCTCACCTTCAAAAGAAGGGCTAGACTCTAAAGTCTTGCGCTTCTTCTTTTCTGACTCAGGAGAAGATCGGGGAGGAGGGAACGGCTGAGAAGAAGTTGAGGAAGGAATAACAATAGGTCGAGAAGGGGTCCCCAAATTGCGGGAAGAAGGGGGAGGAGAAGGAAGGGAAGAGCTACTTACCCTGGCACCACCAACTCTGGCGCGGGATCTTGCCTTGGCCTCCTGAACACTCTGGTAAGACTCCCTGAAATTCTTTTTTGCCATCTCTGTAAAAAAAAAAAATAGGTAGCTAAAAATCAACAAAACAAGTCGGAAGAAACGAAGTCGGAAAACATAAACAAATCAAAGGCTACCTAATTGTGTCTGGACGAAAGTCGGACCCCCCTGGAGAAACTTTTTGGTATCCAGATAGGGGCCCTCCCCCACACTTCTCGGAGGAACCCCACAATGGCTGCCTCCACTTCATCCAGGTCATCCAAACTATATTTCTCACAGGGGAAGGCCTCCAACCAGTAGAGAGGAAAGCGAGGAGAATAACTCTCATCCAGGAAAAAGGGGCGGTAACCCTCTACGGCTTGAACTTTGAAAAAATAATTTTTGAAGTCATGAAATGATTCATCGAAAAGGGTGAAGACTCTCCGACCTTGTATAGCTCGGAAAGACACCCACTGTTGCTTGTTATTTTGCCCACTAAAGGATTTGGTCATATGGAAAAGGAAAAAGAAAATCCTCAGGGACGTCGGAAAGTCTAAAGCATGGCTAAGGAACTGATAAATTTTCAGAAAGCCCCAGGAATTGGGGTGAAGCTGGGTAGGAGCAACACGGCAATGGCGTAAAATAGTGACCTCAAAATCAGAAAAAGGGAGAAAAACGCCCAGGCGGGTGATCATACTCTCATACATATAGAAGAAATGAGGGGATGCCTCAGAAGCCCTCCCAAAACAAACCCGGTCCTCCGGACCCGAGGCAAGCAGTTCATACTTTGACTCATCCTCATCAGAGATACAGAGCTTGTGACGAGTGCGAAGATTGGTGATAAAATCGGTGTCAACCATAGGTTCCTCCCCTAGGACCGTGACCTCGACCCACTGAGCAAGAAGTTCTAGGGAAGACATTGTTTCCTAAAGAGGATTAATGAAACCTACAAAAGGAAAAAAGGAAAAGAATCAAAAACAGGGTCTCTAAGGGGCTTGGAATCAAACAGAGGTCTACAAGCCAACTCCTCTCTCTAAAATAAAAGCATGCAAACAGAAGCACCTTATGAAAAGAGAAGAGGCGAAAAAAACTAACCTTTGCCTGGAAAAAGGATATAGAAAGATGAATGCCTTCAAACAAGAATTCCCCACGAACAGATGAGAAGAAGTTGAAAATTCGCAGAAACAAAACAACGAAAGAGAGGGAAAGTATTTATAAACAAGTTAGGGGCTTAATGGTAAAAGCAGAAGCAGTCATTAATGGGTGCACCGTTACCAAGGTAATTAATCCCTACGTGTAGATACACGAACCTCTAACGGACGCGACGTTTGATTAGACGCGACTGTGAAAATTCAAAGGTCACGAAAAGTCACGTCGGTTCCAAACAATCACGTCGGTCCCTTCACAATTCGGCTACGACCCCGAGTAGAATACTCGAACCCAAATCTTGAAAGAAATTGGGCTCAAGTAGGGGCACTGTTGATACCCTGGCCCAATGCTGAGGCCCAGGTCCAAACGGAAGGCCCAATCTAACGCCGACCTTCATCTTGAGAAGTCAGTTCTTGCCACGACTTGCCCTGAAGAAGTCGAAAACGAAGATTGGCTGGCAGATAAACACTCATTCAAATGAGTAACTACCCCTAAAATCTCTCTACCCACTTCCAGGAGCTTTACCCCCAACTTTCCTAAGATAAATGGATGGTTATTCCCCCTTAAATGGTGGAACTACTCCAACGGTAATTATGGGTTCACCACTATAAATACACTGACATCCCTCAGGTATCACTAAGCCCAATACTCTCTAGACCTGTTTTGCTCCTTTGCTAACTTTGGCATCGGAGTGTCTTTGCAGATACCACCCCCTTCTCTCACACGCAAGTCGGACGGAGGCCTTGGATTGTTAACCTGCCCCAAGGCTTCCCCTTTCAGACGATTGGGCCAACCCAACTAATCCAATCCAATAATCTCCGGTTACCCTTCGTAATAACAATAAATCTAATTTTTTTGAGAAATTGTATTTTTAAATTTTTAGGAATTTAAATGTCCGCAAAAAGTTAGAGATATATTTGTCTTTTTATTAAAAAATTTAAAGTTATTCGGTTTAGATTGTGTAATTTGATCGGTTCAACTAGGGTCTAATAATAATTATAATGTAGACAATTAGGTTTATTATTGTTACTATAATAAACCGATTTTGTTCTGGTTTATTAAAAAATAAATTATTAACTGATTTAATAAAGAGGTCCAATAATAACATAACACATATAAACATTTTTAAAAAATCATATTTTTAGTATTTTTATTAAAATGGTATCCTATTTTTACTAATATTATCTTGGTAATAAATAAATCTCATAGCATGTTCCTTAAAAAAAATTATGCACTATATAACATATTTTTGTTTGGTATATAAATAGTATTAAATTCAGTCATGACTAAATTAAAGCAATTAAGGGAAGATTTCATTAATATATTATCCTTAAATAAAAAAAATGGCTTTCAATTTTCTGAATAAAAGACTAATAAATTGTTGACTTAAAACTACAATAATTAAAGAGATCATAAATTTTGAGACTCAATGGTCTCACCACAAGAAACAACAGGTGAGATCAGAACGTCTAATTCGGTGGAATTCTCCTTCGAAACATTACCTCAAACTAAATGTTGATGGATTTTTGTATGTCCACAGTAGCAATGTAGCTTATGGAGGTGTGTTTAGAGACCACCTAGGCAGATTTGTGATGGGTTTCTCTTGTAATATTGGAAATTGCTCTATAACTCATGCTGAGTTATGGGCTGTTGTTAAAGGACTTCAAATTGCAAATGCAAATGGATTTCAAAAAATTGTAGTGGAGTCAGACTCTTGGTCAGCAATTAACTTCATAAAAAAAAAATTGTTCTTCTGCCCACCCGTGCAACATGCTCATTGATGATATTAAGATTCTTGCCCGACGTCTTCAAAACGTGGTGTGGAATCATACTCTTTGTGAAGGAAATATGGTAGCAGATCTACTTGCTAAAAAAGGACAAAAACTTCCTATTGATTTACATATATTTGATGTCCCTCTTTGATTTGAGTTATGTTTTATTTCTAGATTGTTCTGGTGCTCTCAGATTGAGAGAACCTAATTAGTTTGTGTTTCTTATTTTGGGGTTTTGCCCTCTCTTTCCACCCAAAAAAAAAAAAACTGCAACAATTAATTATAGCAGGTGTGCATGCAATTTTGTTGACATAAATTAAATTCACCAGGTTGCATCACTTCATTAGCATCATATATAGATCTGCTATTTTGTATAAATACTTTCATGTATATTATTAATATTAATGCATATCCATGCATAATCTAAATAATAAAATGAAATATTTATCTATATCATAAATTGCTCTCAACTTTAATTTCATGATGAACTGATAATTGATTTAGATATGGCAAAAGTTAGCAATTAAAATTTGTTAAATAAAGTAACTAACCACCCAATCACTAACAATCATGCTTGTACATATATTTCTACATTGTGGTGACACATATATTATTAATATTTGGTGTCTTTTCTTGGATTTAAATAATAATGTGTCTAGTTGTACTGTAGTAGAGTAGGGACCACGAATGTTCATTATGTGAAATTTAGGAATGTAAAACAAAATCTTACACTAATTGCTCTATCTGATTTTGCTTTAATTAGCTGTTTCATTCTTTGAATTTGTCTTTGTACAACTAGGCAACTAGCTACTACCTATCTCTACCTAGCTTAATTTTACCGTATATACCCTACTCAATAGTCAAATTCTTAGAATGCTATTAGTGTTGAATAGGCAAACTGGCTTTGACAACATTACTTAAGAGGGAAGGGATTAATTAGGGGAATTATAGGGAAGGGCTCAGTGGTCCCTTAACTTGAATTTGTTTTGAATTAATTATATTTTTCTTGAAATGAAAAAAATAATGAACACTTTTTTACCAATAATGTTCGAATATGATATTTTAATTAATAATGGACTACTCTATCTATCTATATATATATATTGATTATATTTTAATAAAATATATATTTTCGAGCACATATCCTTTTTATTTTATTTATAGTCAGACACTATATTGACTTTTTTTGAGAGGATGTGATCAAACTACCCATTGATTTGTTCAAAAGAGAAAATTAATAAGATCAACTTTAACTGTGTATATATACCTACTATCCTTAATACCGAAAGTGATATCATAAATAAATGATTACTTACATAGTATAATTTGCGAGAGATATGCATGAATTTGTGGTTCAATATGTTTACTCATTCAATAAGAACTTTTTCATCTTTTCCCTCTTCATCTATTACATCTTGTTAGTAATGTATTTGGACATAATCTATATTTAGATACATAAATTATTTATGTTGCTATACAAGCATTGGCTTCACCCTAATACGTAAATTCTTCCATGTAATCATGTCTTGTTAGCCACCAAATATTGCCTTTTAAAAATTTTGTAGTTTACCATCAAATGATTTTTTTTTTTAAAAGATAATTGATATTGTGGTTTTTAAAAAATAATTTTATCTAATAAATTACATTTTTATAAATGACAAATGATTTTTTTAAATTTATCATTAAATCATTATTAAATTGGTCTATTATTAAGTTATCATTTCCATTTTGAGATTTACTAAACAAAGATAATGGTGGTGTGAAAATAGGAGGATGAATGGGACCACTACTGTTAGGTGGGGTTGTGTTGGGATAATGGGGAGAAAATCTGAAATTGTCAAATTGGACCAACCCTCACTAATATTGACTTCAGCCTTTGTTTGAATGAATATTAAATATTGAATGATTTGATTTCCATTTCCATTTTGTTGGTGTTTTATTTCCTAAATGTACCCTTTGTTAAAACTATTTCTTATAAGAAGTCTTTACTATCAACTACAGGAATCGATGTGGAGACGAACCAAAGCCAGCTTGTTGCTATTGAGGAGGAGTCCCCGAACACTGAAGAGAGCGATTCTCCTACGTTAGAGAAGTCTTTTGATTCTTGGCTGGTTATCCCAGATTTAAAAGAGGAATTTGATGAGTGGTGCAAACTATGAAAAGCTGTTCTCATCATCAAAGTATTTGGAAAAAGAGTTCATCTCAATTTTATGGAACAATGTAACATCCTAACTCTTCTATCTTCTATTACACCAGTTCTAAACTCATAACAAGATTTATAGAAGTTTAAAAGGCTTAGAAATGGTTGAGAACTTAAAAAGTCACTTTTCAATAAAGTTGGGTGGTCGCGTACGTAAGCACTTTTTCGCTTACGCATGAGTGTCAACTTGCAAATCTCGCGTACGCAAGCCACCTTTATAACACCCCGTTACCTTAAGCCTTATCTCGCGCCGTAAAACGAAGGATAACAAAGTGTCACGACAGTTCTAAAGCTCATATAATATATAATATATATCCAATAATTTGTATAACTAGAAGTCCGGCGAAGGAATAAAACTCAAAGTCGCATAAAGCAGAATTACGAAACGTTAAACGTTCACACACGATAACTAAACGCATAGGCATAGACGGAACAAGACATAATATATATAAAATCTTGTAGATAGCTCCAAGATACACAAGATAGTACTTAAATTAAACAAGACATATATATAAGTATGATATATAAAAAGAGGACTAGTCACAGCCTGTGGAGTTTAGACTGGCTAGTCAAACTGAATACAACAGAGTTTCTGAAGTTTAAAACAGCTTATACAACTTATCTCTCAAATCAAGTCTTTATGGCCAGAAAGTCTAAAAGTAAAAAGATGAGAGAAAGTACTATAACAAATAATCAAAAAACAAAAGAGAGCATACGATCCTCTACTCTGTCACCATCTCGCAACTCACTGAGGTGGGTTACGACCTGCATTTGAAAAACAACAATAGAATATGGTATGAGAACCGGAAGTTCTAAGTATGGTAACAGTGCCCAATATGTAAGATGTATTGTTTCGGAACGCCACAAATAATCCTAAAACTTCACATCACAGATATTCAAATTTAACAAAAACAAATAACTTAAACTATAAACCATAAATAGAGTCATCTAAACTTAGAAAAATTTTAACTAATACTAATCATACCACTGTATCTTGCAGTTTTTGCCAACCTAATTTCTGTATGATGTCATGAAATTTTGATATATTTGATGCCCTTCTTACAATGTATGTGTGTCAAGATATTTTTTAAGATATTTTTGACATTTTTAAGTTTAGAGGCTCTTGTTAAAGCCTGTTTGTTTTAGTTTTCTTTTCTTTCTGTTGGGGTCTATGACCCCTGCTTTCACAAAAGAAAAAAAAATGATTATCGATTTAGATATATATAAAAAAAGATAATAGAATAATTGGTGTAAATTTGAAAAATCAAGTTCATGTGCCAAATCGTTCATCAAATTAAATTAAATAAAATTCGAGTTTGATTAATTTGATATAGCAAAAGTTAGTTATTAGTAATTAATTTGTTAATTAGAGGTACCACTACTCAATCACTAACAACCGTGCTTGTACATATATGTTTACAATAATAATAGGTTTGGTATAGAGACGAGACCATGAATGTTAATTATGCGAAATTTAGGAATGTAAAGTTCTTAGGCAGTTAACTGTTTCATTCATTATTTGAATATCTGCACCATTTTCAAACTCTCAAAATTCATAAAGGACAGAGACTAGGGAAGATTAGCGTTCATTAACAAACTATCTAACAACACTGACACGCAAGCACGTTTGCAAGTTGCAAGTTGCAAGTTGCAAGTTGCAAGTTAAATGCAAAATTAAAGAATAGGTTGAAAAACGGTCAATCGACAAATATTATAATTATTGACTTATATTTTTATTTATTTATCTGTAATTTGATTTGGTTCTAGAATCTAGAAATACCATTATTCCTTGTTTTTTTCTTATAGTTGTATACATGTGCCGGCATGCATTGAAATTGGGATGAAATTAGAATGAAGTCATTAAGTGGGGCCCATAGAGATTTTATAATAAACGAATTAAATATGGAACTTTAAGTGTTTAACTACAATTCCCAATTGATTTGTTAGCAAATTAGCACCAATGATTATTGTGTATATTTTATGATTTTCTGTATTCTACTAAATAATACTATATATACATTTAAGTTTGTGTGGACGATGATGTCGTGTGGAATTGGAGGATGCAAATTAAAATACTGAAAGAGAGACAAATAACTCTGTTTCATGAATGCGGATAGTAACTCATATTCAAATGAAATAATGTAAGTGAGAATCGAACTCGTCAATAAATCGGTGAGGTAACCGATTTATTAGTTTAATAATTTGATTGGAATTTAATCAGATTTAATTGGTTTAGTTAAATGTTAAATAAAAAGATAAAAAATTTAATATGTAATTTTAAATATTTAAATTTAATAATTTTTAAATAAAAAATTTTAAAAATAAAAATAATTTTAGAAAAATAAGTACAATAGATACAATTTTTTTAATATAATCAGAAGCACTAACACTAGATGTAAATGATATCAATCAAAATAAAAAAAAAAAGACTTTTTAAACTATATTCTCAATAATTATCTAATTTAAAAAATTTTCACTATATATCAAAATCGATTCTACATCCTCATCAGAGAGAACACAACATATAAAAAAATTAACAAAGAGAAAAATACACGCAGAAGAAATATGTCCACAATAATATTGACAGAAAATAGTAATAATATTCGCAGAAAATTAATAAAATCAATAGTTAAATTTTGACACCGTAATCATGAACAGGAGTGGAGTTAGATAAAATTAGGGATGTCCATGGATCGGATCGTATCCACAGATCCGCAGTAAATATCCGCATCCGATCCGAAAATTGTGGATACGATCCGATCCGCAAATTGATCGGATCAGATCGGATCCGATCCGCACCCTTTGCGGATCGGATCGCGGATATCTGCTCTACATCCGCGTATCTGATCCGCGGATCCGCACTATAATAATTAAAAATATATATATGTTTGGTATTATATTTACTTGTTTGTATGTTTTAGTTAGTAATTATTATTCATATATTATATTATTTTATTTTTGTTATTTAGAGAGAGTTTGATTAAAAATATTTTAGGAATAAATAAGTTTAAAAGTATGAAAAAAATATTTTTATCGAATTCTTTTACATAGAAATATGTTAAAAAGAGAAGGTTTAATTATGCGGATATATCCGATATCCGATCCGATCCAATCCGCAAATGTACGGATCGGATCCGGCACTAAAAAGTGCGGATATCATATCCGATCCGATCCGATCCGCGGACATCCCTAGATAAAATATTAGAAGAGACAAAAAATATTTATACAATAAAATAAGACTAAAATAAAATTTTAAAAGAGATTAAATTAAAATTTATATACAAAAAATTAAAATTAGAGGAGACTATTACCCCCCTTTTCTACTACCTGACTCCGTCCCTGATCATGAGAAATGTCATCTAAAGGTCACAAACTAATTTAACATTTATTATGTTTTATTGATAACAAAAAAAATTAATAAAAAATAATCAAAATTATCTTATTTAATATTAAATAAAATAAATTATCTCTCTAATATTACCGCTAAAATATCACTCATTTAGGTTGCCCCTAATCTTTGGCGAAAGTATGTTATAACATTTTGAATTGCTTCGGATGCAAGACAACCAAATGAACCCCTGCTTCTTTGGGAGTTTTTTTATTATTGTTAAATGATCAAGTAGTTAATGAATCACATACATGAATGGCTATAGCATATATGTGAAAATAATATATTAATCTTAACCATCAGCTATATGTGGGATGATTGATGAATGACCGAAAACCTTTAAGATAGAATTAGCCAACAAAATATTTGTTAAATAAAAAGGAGTAATTTTAAAAATATTAAATATATTCAATACATTAAAAATGTATTGTAAATATGAAAATTTAAAAGCTTTGTTGATTTGGACGGTCAACCACACATTCTAATTGTTGACTTATATTTTTATTTATCTTAGCTTTGACTTGTTCTAGAAACACCCTCTTATATATCCTTACGTTTTTTCTGACGTGTATATATGCGCTGGCATGCATTGAAATTGGGATGGGATTGTTGGATGTATGATGCATGATATAACATTTTGAATTGCTTCGGATGCAAGACAACCAAATGAACAGTTCTTTGGACGTTTTTTTTAATTAAATAATCAAGTAGTTAATGAATCGCATACATGATACGTGAATGACTATAGTTCTATGTGTGGAAACGATAATACTAAAAAAACAAAAATTTTTTTTTGTCTGTTTTTAGTTAATTATTTTTTATTACAAAAATCTTTCATGTGAGAATAATGTATAATCTTTCAATGAAATTGATATTATTATTTTAATTAATGTTTTAAAGATATTTATTAAGCTATTTTTTTACTTTGAGTAATGTATTTGTATGTGATGATAAGATGATGCGGTGATGATGCAATTAAAATCCCAAAAGCTAGCGAGAATGGTTGGCAGTGTGAGGCTAAGTTACAGCCACATACCTAGCTAGCTGTAATATGTTACATGTAAGTGAGATTAGTGAATCAATTTCTGATTTTTCATTTTTCTTCTTCCTATTGAAATGTTAAACCAATCTAGAATGTTCTAATTTGCCTATAAATACTCATCATCAACACACACACCCCTTTCTACTGTCTCTCTTAGCTTGAAACCTTTTGTTCTTCACTTCATTATCCCAAATCTTTTGTTTCCTTTGATTTGGTTATATACCATAAAATGGGTGACCCAAAGAGGAATCAAATAAGAGATTATTTGTGTCCAACGAATCGATCTTCTACTAATAATCAAACTTCAAACAATAACACATCACAAAGTTCAATCACCTTGCCTACCATAAAAGGTTCTTTGTGGCCAAAACCATTATCAAACCCATCAGCAAGCACTTCTTCAAATGGTGCTGCATCAAGCCCTAGGCCACCGTCATTATTCGACATGAAGAAAATATTTGGTAATCGCAAAGAAGGTTGATGAAGCCATGACCCACCAACTAGGATCCGTAAGAAATCTCATCAAGCTTTCTCACCGTTCAATAATAGGTCTTATAGTATGTCCCTCTTTTTTCTTTTTAATTGTCATTATATATAGGTTGGAATATTTACAATATTAATATATGTTATCATGAGATCCAATGATCTACTACATACATAGGGTCTAGTTAATTATATCACTGTGTACAAGATGAAGTTGATGAAGATCATTACCCAAGTGTGTGACGCTTTTGTATTTTATTATATCTTTTTCTATATATTTTTGTCCTTTGAATCTTAGTTCTTTGTTTCTATATCATTATCCTTTTCCCCATGGATATTAGTTTTTCAATTATATTTTTGTCTCTCTCTTCATAAAGTTAGGGGTGCTTTTTTTCAACTTTTTCAAACCGACATTTCATTCCATCATCTATCTTCTAATAATAATTGTTTATATATTACAAGGAAAATTAAACTTCTTATAGTACTACTAATAATTTATGAATTGGGAAGGGAAGGTTGGCCATGATATAGTTTTAGATTCCAGTTGAAATTTAGAAAGTTTAAAAGTGTTAAATAAATTAATGGGTTCAACCAAACGCCGCCACCCATTCACATTTGGATCTGAACAGTGAACGCACTATCACAAATGAAAAGAGAGAATTTAAGATTTTGAATTGATGTACGCTGATGTCATGTATGGAATGGAACCATGCAAATCTAATAAGTGGTCCCTTCTGTCTTATCATGGTCACTCTGATCTCACTCCTCAACAAACTCAATCTTTGATTCAATTTCATTATTCATTAAGCCACCATATTATTGGCTCTTAAATTATTTTTCATAAAAGTAAATGATATTGTGGTTTTTTAAAAAAAAAAGACTTAGGAATTAGTATTTTTATTAAAATTTAGTTAGTATTTAATTGTTAATAAAAAAATAATATATAATTTTATATTATTAGATATAATTTTATATTATTAAAAATATTAATAATAATTAATTGATGATTATAAATAATAAAATATGTTGACTTTTTTCTAACGCTATCGTTTAAAAAATTAAGTATATAATTAATTAAATATCTTATTTTGTTTATAATGAAAAACGATTTGTCAATTCAGTCCAATTGATGATTATATATATATTTTTTTATTAACATAAATGGTTAAATATGTTAAATAGAATCAGCACAAGTCATTTAAAAAAATAAAAAATAATGATCATTTCCAAAATATTTAATGAATATTTTAAATCATTAAAATAAATCTTAAATTTTAAATATATTTTTTTCAAGAAAAAATATATGGATGATGCAAATAGCTAGAAAATTCACAAGGAGAAAGAACACACTATTTCTATGTGAGAAAGAATTGAAGGCCCTATTGAGAGAAAATTTTCTGTAATGGCGTGATAATCTTTTCAAATAGACTTTACTCAGACCACCCTATATTATGATCATGACATGGTCAAAGGTGGACTCATTGAACCATTCTTATGAAATATAAAATTTGTTTATTAAAACAGATAAAGAAAAAGATTAAAAGTGGTTTTGTTTATTTTTTATTAAAAGAAGAAAGGGAAAAGGGATCGGAAGCTTTCAGAAAACTCTGTAGTTGAAAAGTATGTGTTCATTTGTTAATAGAAACTAGAAAGAAACGAAAATATCATCCACTCGTGATACATATGGATCATCAAGCCAACAAAAGAATTGATTAATTAATAAATTTTCTTAAAGTTAGAAATTATTATTAATTTATATTCTAAAAATATAAGTTAAATATATCAAAAAAAATATTTTATAAAAAAATTTATTATATTCTAAAAATAAATTTAGTCAATATATATTCTAAAGATACATAATAAATTTATTATTAAAAATTTTTTTTATATTATTTATTTAATAAATACAAGACAAATATATTAAAAATTTAAATTTTTTAAATTTCTAATAAAAAAATTTAATTTATAATCTTAACATATATATCCCTCTAGAACACAAAATAGATAAATTTTTTTAAGATAGATAAATTAATTAATTAAATTCTTAAAATTATTATTATTTTCTTTTCGTGATGTGGTTCCAATAGGAAACGAATGGGACCACTGTTTGGTGTGGTTGGATAACGGAGAACCTCACTGTCATTGACTAATTGTTTATGGCATATTCATTTCAATCTGATTACCAGAAAAAAAATTTCATTTGTCCATTATTTTCTATACTGATATTATTTTAGCAATAATAATTAAATCTAATTATATATAACATGTTTCATTTATTTATCTTTTTGATAATTAAAATAAAAAAGAATCAATATATGCATGTTGGTAAATGCTAGACTAGATTAAAGCAAGTGAAGAGTCCATTAATTTGTTATCTATTATTAGAAAAAAATGGCTTTTAACTTTTTGAATAGAAGACTAATAAATTGTTGACTTAATACTGCAACAATAGTTCGCGTGCAAATTTAAAAAACCGAATGAGTTTATGTGCCAAATCTGTTCATCAAATAAATTAAATTAAATTCAAGTTGCACCACGAACTGCACATTTTGCATAAACTTCAACCTTTGTTAGAATTCAAATATCAAACGATGATTTAATATGTTCATTTTTTGAGTGTTCCTACTTACTTTCTAATTATATATAGCCTTTTGTTATGGAGCCAAAATATAAAGAATATTAATGTATATTATTAATCTGTATAATATATACTCTCGAATTTTATGATGAACTGATAATTGATTTAGATACGGCAAAAGTTAGTTATTAGAATTTGTTAAATGAAGTATCGACCGAATCACTATATGCTAACAATCCTAAAAAAAAAAACGGAGCTTTTTTATTCCCTTGATATGTCTTTAGGCTATAGTTAAAGTTAAAGGGGCAAATTATGCCTGAATTTTCCTATAATTTTGTGAAATTTTAACTTGACTCCCTTTTATTTGTTTAGAGTTTAGTCGACATTGACCTCTCTTCAGGAGAGATAGTTAGTGTTATATATGACTTTAGAAATAGAGGGGATTTAGATTCTATTTTACCAAACTTCGAAGGGAGTGTAATTTGCAATGTTAGTATGAACAACAGAGAGTACCCTTTTAGGGTTTTGTGTTGCACCCTGCTAGGGTTTTGTGTGTTACCACGCGTTTATTCAAAATTATATCTCGATTTCACCAAAGTAAGAGTATTCCTAGCTAATCTAGAAAGAAGTACAAGGAGAAATCAGATTTGTATAGAGAATATGGAGGAGATTGTGTGTTTGGCGGAAGATGATATCAAATCAAGATTAGAGGATTGTTCATGGAGTTTAGTTGGAAGGTTGATGGCGGATAGAAGTTTCGGTATGGGCATAATAGAGGCAGCATTTTTTGCAATTTGAAATCAACCAGAGGGATTCCGCTTGAAATACCATGGTGAAAATATTTATCAATTCTTCTTCGCTAAAGAGGCTGATGTGATAAGGGTGAAAAGGGGTTCCCCATGGCTCTTTAAGCAATATGTAATTCATGTGAGGCGATGGAATGCAGAGATGAATATTGAAGAGGCAGATTACTCATTAATACATACCTGGATCCAATTATGGAGTATGCCAGACCATTGCAAAACGAAGGAGGCTGCCCGCAAAATTGGAGAAAGATTGGATGAGGTGCTAGAAGTAGAGACTTACCTGATGAGAAGTAAGGAGGATCGGATCATGAAGGTGAGGATTAATTTGAATGTTACTCACACGCTGAAGCAGATTATTAGAATGGCTAGTCCAGATAAGAAAATTTTTGAAGTCCAGTTGAAATATGAACACTTAGGGATGTGTTGTAGTTTTTGTGGATTTATTGGCCATGATTCCAGAAATTGCAGTAAACTTCTGGAAAATTCTGCTGATCTGAATCAAAAGGAGGAAAGGTGGAGTACTCAACTAAGGGCAGAGTTCACAGGGTGGAAGCTGGAGAATAATAAGGAGAACGTGATCCCAAACATAAGTAGAAGAGGAAGAGGAGGAGATCAGTTAACCAAAAAGTCAACACCTATTAGTCTAATCAAAAGCTTTTCCAAATTATCCTGTAATGACGTCAATACAAAAATCATGATCCACTTCAAGCCTAACACAGAAAATCAAAATTCTCCCGCACTAGACCTGCACATTCATACCCCAAACCAAATATTACTTATTTCTCTGTCTCAAAACAATAGTAAGGAACATGATCCTGCAGGAGCCGAGGAGGTAATGGGGGAGTCATTTTATATGGAGGAAGTAGGCACATTCCAGCCGGATAGTAAATCTGGTAAAAACTCTAGAAACTTAAAGAGGCAGAAGATTAAGCATTTAGCACGACAAAGCAATGAAGCTGGAAACATCAAGATGGTTACAGGGATGAAACGTAATGCGGAGACTAGGGAGGAGGTGGAGGAAGGTCAGATTGAGAAAGAAGGGTTAGTAGAGAGAAATGTTGACTAGGGTGAGGATGCCAACCCATCAAAGGCACTCATGGGGCTATGAAGTTGATAATGTGGAACTGTCGGGGTTTGGGGAAACCCTTGACAGTTCACAACATCAAAGGGATGCAAAACTCCCATTCCCCCGAGGTGGTGTTCTTATGTGAGACAAAGAACCAATCCTCACTAGTAGAAAGACAGCTAAAAAGTGTGGGTCTCACGGAGGTATATTGTGTTAATCCTAATGGCACGGCAGGAGGCTTAGCTCTGGCATGGAGGGAAGGAGTGAAAGTGAAGGTGAATAGCAGTGCAGAATTTTATATATCCTTCTCAATTGAAGATCAAGAGAGAAAAATCACATGGGAGATTGATGAGCGGATAATTTATACGCTTTTTGGCATTGTTTGTAGGTAGTTTTTAATATGTTTTAGTCATTTTTTATTATATTTTTATTAGTTTTTAAATAAAAATCACATTTCTGGACTTTACTATGAGTTTGTGTATTTTTCTGTAATTTCATGTATTTTCTGGCTGAAATTAAGGGAGCTAAGCAAAAATTTGATTCAGGCTGAAAAAGGACTGCTGATGCTGTTGGATTCTGACCTCTCTGCGCTCGGAATGGATTTTTGGGAGCTACAGAAGTCCAATTGGCACGCTTCCAATTGGGTTGGAAAGTACACATCCAGGGCTTTCCAGCAATATATAATAGTCCATACTTTGCTCAAGGATAGACGATATAAACTGGCGTTCAACGCCAGTTCCATGTTGCAGCCTGGCGTTCAGCGCCAGAAACAGGTTACAAGTTGGAGTTCAACGCCAGAAACAGGTTACAACCTGGCGTTCAATTCCAGAAACAGCCCAGGCACGTGAGAAGCTTAAGTCTCAGCCCCATCACACACCAAGTGGGCCCCATAAATGAATTTTTGCATTATCCATCTTAGTTTACTCATTTTCTGTAAACCTAGGTTACTAGTTTAGTATTTAAACAACTTTTAGAGACTTATTTTGTACCTCATGACATTTTAGATCTGAACTTTGTACTCTTTGACGGCATGAGTCTCTAAACTCCATCGTTGGGGGTGAGGAGCTCTGCTGTGTTTCGATGAATTAATGCAACTATTTCTATTTTTTATTCAAACACGCTTGTTTCTATCTAAGATGTTCATTCGCACTTCAATATGATGGATGTGATGATCCGTGACAGTCATCACCATTCTCAACCTCTGAATGCGTGCCTGACAACCACCTCTGTTCTACTTTCGATTGAATGAATATCTCTTGGATTCCTTAATCAGAATCTTCGTGGTATAAGATAGAATCCATTGGCAGCATTCTTGAGAATCCGGAAAGTCTAAACCTTGTCTGTGGTATTCCGAGTAGGATTCAGGGATTGAATGACTGTGACAAGCTTCAAACTCGCGAGTGTTGGGCGTAGTGACAGACGCAAAAGGATCAATGGATCCTATTCTGACATGATCGAGAACCGACAGATGATTAGCCGTGCGGTGACAGCGCACCTGGACCTTTTTCATTGGGAGGACGGATGGTAGCCATTGACAACGGTGATCCACCAACACACAGCTTGCCATAGGAGGAACCTTGCGTGCGTGAAGAAGAAGACAGGGAGAAAGCAGAGATTCAGAAGACAAAGCATCTCCAAAACTCCAACATATTCTCCGTTACTGCAGAACAAGTATTTATTTCATGCTCTTTTATTCTTCGCGATTCAAACTGATAACTATAATTGATATCCTGACTAAGAGTTACAAGATAACCATAGATTGCTTCAAGCCAACAATCTCCGTGGGATTCGACCCTTACTCACGTAAGGTATTACTTGGACGACCCAGTGCACTTGCTGGTTAGTGGTACGAGTTGTGAAAAGTGTGATTTACAATTCGTGCACCAAGTTTTTGGCGCCGTTGTCGGGGATTGTTCGAGTTTGAACAACTGACGGTTTATTTTGTTGCTTAGATTAGAAAAAATTTTTCTTTTTGGTTTAGAGTCTTCTATTATTGTTTTTGGTTGAAATTATTTTTTTAAATCCTTATTTTCTCTTTTTTTGAAATTTTTTTAACTAATAATTGAGTTTTTCTGTTTGAGTTTAGTGTCATGTTTTAAATTTGGTGTCAACTGCATGTTTTTATTTCCCTTTAAATTTTCGAATTGCATGTTCTTTGTTCTTTCTTAATCTTCAAGTTGTTCTTGTTTATTTTCCTTGTTTGATCTTTAGTTTTTCTTGTTTTGTGATTTTTCTTGTTTTTCTTGTGCATTTTCGAATTATTAGCATCTAAAAAAAAGATTTATTTATACCTTGTTAAAACACTTCAAATTTATAGCTCAATTGGCTAGAGCGTGGTGCTTATGTTCTTGGTAATTGGCTATCCTCTTTTTTTTTTAAAAAAAAAACTTTTTCAAAAATAATTTTTCTTTGAATAAATCTTGTGCCAAACTTTAAGTTTGGTGTTTTCTTGTTGATTTTTCTTTAGTTTTTGAAAGTTTTATTTTGGTTTTCCAAAAATTTTAAGTTTGGTGTTCTATCTTCATGTTCTTGTTGTTCTTGTGAGTCTTTAAAGTGTTCTTGAGTCTTCCTTGTGTTTTGATCTTAAAATTTTTAAGTTTGGTGTTCCTTGGTGTTTCCCTCCAAAATTTTCGAAAATAAGGAGCATTAGATCTAAAAATTTTAAGTTTTGTGTCTTTTTATTGTTTTTCTCTTTCCTCATTGAATTCAAAAAAATCTTTTTCCTTTATTTTAATTGATTTTTTGAATTTTCCTTTTAAAAATTCAGATTTTATTTTAAAATTTTTTATTTTATCTTATCTTAGTTTTAAAATTTCAAAATTCAAATCTTTTTTAAAAAAAAATCATATCTTTTTCAAAATCTTATCTTATCTTATTTCAATTTTCAAATTTCAATTTTTAATTTTCAATTTTCTTTTATTTCTTTTTCTTCTAATTTTCGAAAATATAGTAAATTTTTCAGTTATTTTATTTTATTTTAGTTAATTTTAATTTTCATTTTCAAAAAAAAAATTTTGCAATCCGCATCATCTCCCTTTCTCCATCATGGACCTAAGTGGAAATGAACAGTCCAGGGGTCATATGCTAACCCCACTACTACTTCATATGGGAGCAGTATCTGTATATCCTCCATTGGAGTCAGTAGCTTTGAGTTGAATCCTCAGCTCATTATCATGGTGCAGCAAAGTTGCCAGTATTCCGGTCTTCCACAGGAAGAACCTACAGAGTTTCTGGCACAATTTTTACAAATTGCTGACATAGTGCATGATAAGGAAGTAGATCAGGATGTCTACAGATTATTACTGTTTCCATTTGCTGTAAAAGACCAAGCTAAGAGGTGGTTAAATAACCAACCTAAGGCTAGCATAAGGACATGGAAACAGCTGTCAGAAAAATTCATGAATCAATACTTCCCTCTAAAACGGATGACACAGCTAAGGCTGGACATCCAAGGCTTTAAACAAGGAGATAATGAATCTCTTTATGATGCTTGGGAGAGATACAGAGAGATGCTAAGAAAATTCCCCTCTGAAATGTTTTCAGAATGGGTGCAGTTAGACATCTTCTATTATGGGCTTACAGAGAAAGCTCAAATTTCTCTAGATCACTCAACTGGTGGATCTATACACATGAGAAAGACAATTGAAGAGGCTCAAGAGCTTATTGATACAGTTGCCAGAAATCAGCATCTGTACCTAGGCAGTGAATCTTCCATGAAAGAAGAGGCTAAAACAGTAACTGCTGAACTCAGTCCTGCAGAACAAATTACCGAATTCAATCAGCAATTAGACTTTCTAACAAAACAGCTGGCCGAATTTAAGGAGATACTACAAGACACAAGAATGGCTAATCTGAATATGGAAGTACAGTTGAAGCAAACAGAATAGCAGTTATCAAAACAAATAACGGAAGAGTGCCAAGCAATTCAATTAAGAAGTGGGAAAACATTAAATACATCACTTCAAGGCAGCAGAAAGCCAAGAAATGAATAACCTGCTATCCAAAATCCCTCTGAGGATAGTAAGAGCCCAGAGAGGAATAACTCTGGCGTTCAAACGCCAGAAACAGGCAAGGAGTTGGCGTCAAACGCCCCGGATCTGTCTTCAACTTGCTGATGGCTCCATTAAATATCCATCAGGCATAATTGAGGACATGATTGTCAAGGTTGGGCCATTTGCCTTCCCTACTGACTTTGTAGTGCTGGAAATGGAGGAGCACAAGAGTGCAACTCTCATTCTAGGAAGACCATTCCTAGCAACTGGACGAACCCTCATTGACGTCCAAAAAGGGGAGATAACCCTAAGAGTCAATGAGGATGAGTTTAAGTTGAATGTTGTCAAAGCTATGCAATATCCAGACACATCAGACGACTGCCTGGGCGTTGATATAATTGACTCCCTGGTGGAAGAGATCAATATGACTGAGAGTCTCGAATCAGAGCTAGAGGACATTTTTAAAGATGTTCAGCCTGATCTGGAGGAACCAGAGGAAATAAAAGAACCTCTGAAAACTCCTCGGGAAGAGGAGAAACCTCCTAAACCCGAGCTCAAACCACTACCACCATCCCTGAAATATGCATTTCTGGAAGAAGGTGATACTTTTCCTGTAATCATAAGCTCTGCTTTAGGGCCACAGGAAGAGAAAGCACTAATTCAGGTGCTAAGGACACACAGGACAGCTCTTGGGTGGTCCATAAGTGATCTTAAGGGCATTAGCCCAGCCAGATGCATGCACAAGATCCTATTGGAGGATGATGCTAAGCCAGTGGTTCAACCACAGAGGCGGCTAAATCCCGCCATGAAGGAGGTGATGCAGAAAGAGGTCACTAAGTTACTAGAGGCTGGGATTATCTATCCTATTTCTGATAGCCCCTAGGTGAGCCCTGTCCATGTTGTCCCTAAGAAGGGAGGAAAGACAGTGGTTCATAATTAAAAGAATGAACTGGTTCCTACAAGAACAGTTACAGGGTGGCGTATGTGTAGACTACAAAAGGCTCAATACAGTCACCAGGAAGGATCATTTTCCTTTACCATTCATAGACCAGATGCTAGAGAGACTAGCCGGTCATGAATATTACTGCTTTTTGGATGGCTATTCAGGTTACAACCAAATTGCAGTAGATCCTCAGGACCAAGAGAAAACAGCATTCACATGTCCTTCTGGAGTGTTTGCCTACAGAAGGATGCCTTTTGGTCTGTGTAATGCACCTGCAACCTTTCAGAGGTGAATGCTCTCTATCTTCTCTGATATGGTAGAAAAGTTTTTGGAAGTCTTCATGGATGACTTTTCAGTATTTGGAGACTCATTCAGCTCCTGCCTTAACCATTTAGCACTTGTTCTGAAAAGATGCCAAGAGACTAACCTAGTTTTAAACTGGGAAAAATGTCACTTTATGGTGACTGGAGGGATTGTCCTTGGGCATAAAATTTCAAACAAGGGAATAGAGGTGGATCGAGCTAAAGTTGAAGTAATTAAAAAATTACCACCACCTGCCAATGTTAAGGTAATCAGAAGCTTTCTGGGGCATGCAGGATTCTATAGGAGGTTTGATGAGCGGGTTTTTTATACGCTTTTTGGGGTTAATTTCATATAGATTTTAGTATGTTTTAGTTAAGTTTTAGTTTATTTTCATTAGTTTCTAGGCAAAATTCATATTTCTAGACTTTACTATGAGTTTGTGTGTTTTTCTGTAATTTCAGGTATTTTCTGGCTGAAATTGAGGGAGCTGAGCAAAAATCTGATTCAGGCTGAAAAAGGACTGCTGATGCTGTTGGATTCTGACCTCCCTGCACTCAAAATGGAATTTCTGGAGCTACAAAACTCCAAATGGCGCGCTTCTAATTGCGTTGGAAAGTAAACATCCAGGGCTTTCTAGCAATATATAATAGTCCATACTTTGCTCAAGGATAGACGATGTAAACTGGCGTTCAACGCCAGTTTCATGCTGCTGTCTGGCATCCAGCGCCAGAAACAAGTCAAAAGTTGGAGTTCAACGC
Organism: Arachis hypogaea; assembly: GCF_003086295.3. Lineage (NCBI taxonomy): Eukaryota > Viridiplantae > Streptophyta > Magnoliopsida > Fabales > Fabaceae > Arachis > Arachis hypogaea. The sequence goes on along the minus strand of NC_092049.1, from coordinate 130,935,548 downwards.
CAGAAATGGATCCAAAGCTGGCGTTGAACGCTCAAAATAGCCCTATGCACGTGAGAAGCTTTAGTCTCAGCCCCATCACACACCAAGTGGGCCCCAGAAGTGGATTTCTGCACCATCTATCATAGTTTACTCATTTTCTGTAAACCTAGGTTACTAGTTTAGTATTTAAACAACTTTTAGAGATTTATTTTGTATCTCATAACATTTTTTAGATCTGAACTTTGTACTCTTTGACGGCATGAGTCTCTAAACTCCATTGTTGGGGGTGAGGAGCTCTGCTGTGTCTCGATGAATTAATGCAAGTATTTCTGTTTTCCATTCAAACATGCGTGTTCCTATCTAAGATATCCATTCGCGCCTAATTATGGAGAAGGTGATGATCCGTGACACTCATCACCTTCCTCAATCCATGAACGTGTGTCTGACAATCACCTCTGTTCTATATCAGATTGAATGAATATCTCTTAGATTCCTTAATCAGAATCTCCGTGGTATAAGCTAGATTGATGGCAGCATTCATGAGAATCCAGAAAGTCTAAACCTTGTCTGTGGTATTCCGAGTAGGATTCTAGGATTGAATGGCTGTGACGAACTTCAAACTCATGAGTGCTGGGCGTAGTGACAGACGCAAAAGGATAGTAAATCCTATTCCGGTACAATTGAGAACCTGCAAATGATTAGCCGTGCGGTGACAGCGCACTTGGACCCTTTTCACTGGAAGGATGGATGGTAGCCATTGACAACGGTGATCCACCAACACACAGCTTGTCATAAGAGGACGTGTGTGCGTGAACAAGAAGACAGAGGAAAGCAGAGATTCAGAAGACAAAGCATCTCCAAAACTCCAACACATTCTCCATTACTGCATAACAAGTATTTATTTCATGCTCTGTTATTCCTTGCAATCAAATTTGATAAGTGAATTGTTTTATTGTTTTCCTGACTGAGAGTTACAAGATAACCATAGCTTGCTTCAAGCCAACAATCTCCGTGGGATCGACCCTTACTCACGTAAGGTATTATTTGGACGACCCAGTGCACTTGCTGGTTAGTGGTACGAGTTGTAAAAAGTGTGATTTATAATTCGTGCACCAAGGTTTATAAAGGATTTTTCAAAAATTGCAAAACCTCTGAGCAATCTGCTAGCTGCTGACACGCCATTCATGTTTGACACAGAGTGTCTGCAGGCGTTTGAAACTCTGAAAGCTAAGCTGGTCACAGCATCAGTTATTTCTGCACCAGACTGGACATTACCATTTGAACTAATGTGTGACGCCAGTGACCATGCCATTGGTGCAGTACTGGGACAGAGGCATAACAAGCTTCTGCATGTCATTCATTATGCTAGCCGCATTTTAAATGATGCCCAGAAAATTTACACAACCACAGAAAAAGAGCTGCTTGCAGTGGTTTATGCCATTGACAAGTTTAGATCATACTTAGTAGGATCAAAAGTGATTGTGTACACTGACCATGCCGCTCTTAAATATCTACTCACAAAGCAGGATTCAAAGCCCAGGCTCATAAGATGGGTGTTGCTTCTGCAAGAGTTTGATATAGAAATAAGAGACAGAAAAGGGACAGAGAATCAAGTAGCTGATCACCTGTCCCGGATAGAACCAGTAGTAGGAGCATCCCTCCCTCCTATTGAGATCTCTGAAACCTTTCCGGATGAGCAATTGTTTGCTATTCAGGAAGCTCTGTGGTTTGCAGATATTGCAAACTATAAGACACAAGGTTATCCTTCTGTAACCATGGAGAGGAAGCATGAAAAGCTTCTCTCAATACAGAGTCAAACAAAACCCCCACATTCAAACTCTAAGTTTGGTGTTGGGAGGTTCCAACCTTGCTCTGATTATCTGTGAGGCTCCATGAGAGCTCACTGTCAAGCTATTGACATTAAAGAAGCGCTTGTTGAGAGGTAACCCAATGTTATTTAATCATATCTATTTTATTTTCTTTTTGTTATTTCATGATTTATTAGGTTGATGATCATGTGAAGTCACAAAAACTACTGAAAAATCAAAAATAGAATGAAAAATAGCATTAAAAATAGCACACCCTGGAGAGAGCAGTCTGGCGTTTAAACGACAGAAACAAGCATCTGTCTGGCGTTTAACGCCAGAAACAAGCACCAAGCTGGCGTTTAACGCCAGAAACAAGCATCTGCCTGGCGTTAAACGCCAGAAACATGCTACATTTGGGCGTTTAATGCCAGAAACAAGCAGTAGTCTAGCGTTAAATGCCAGGATTGCACAGCAAGGACATTTTACACGCCTAATTGGAGCAGGGATGTTAAGTCCTTGACCCCACTTGATCTGTGGACCCCACAGGATCCCCACCTACCTCACCATTCCAATTCATACCATTTCCCTCCCATACCCACCCATTCACACTTCTCCTTCTACTCCCTTCTATCTTCTTGTGCTCGAGGACGAGCAAACCTTTTAAGTTTAGTGTGGAAAAAGCGTTGCTTTTTGTTTTTCCATAACCATTTATGGCACCTAAGGCCGGAGAGACCTCTAGAAAGAGGAAAAGGAAGGCAGTTGCTTCCACCTCCGAGTCATGAGAGATGGAGAGGTTCATCTCAAGGGTCCATAGTTCAGTAGTAGAGCATTTGACTACAGATCAAAGAGCTATGAGGGAGGAGCAACAAAGACAAGGAAGAGAGATAAAGGAGCTCAAGAGCACCATTGGTTCTTCAGGAAGAGGAAGACGCCACCCTCATTAAGGTGGACCCATTCCTTAATCTCCTTGTTCTTATTTTCCTGTTTTTCGTTTACTATGCTTCATGTTTAATTATGTTTGTGTCTTTACTATATGATCACTAGTATCTAAGTGTCTATGTCTTAAAGATATGAATGTCCTATGAATCCATCACCTTTCTTAAATGGAAATTGTTTTCTGAAAAAGAAAAAGAAGTACATGAATTTCGAATTTTAAAACAGTTTAATTATTTTGATGTGGTGGCAATACTTTTTATTTTTTGAATGAATGCTTGAACAGTGCATATGTCTTTTGAATTTGTTGTTTATGAATGTTAAAATTGTTGGCTCTTGAAAGAATGATGAAAAAGGAGAAATGTTATTTGATAATCTGAAAAATCATAAAAATGATTCTTGAAGCAAGAAAAAGCAGTGAAGAACAAAGCTTGCAGAAAAAAATAAAAAAAAAAGCGAAAAAAAAGAGCAAGAAAAAGAAAAAGCAAGCAGAAAAAGCCAAAAGCTCTTTAAACCAAAAGGCAAGAGCAAAAAACCAATAGCGCTTAAAACCAAAAGGCAAGGGTAATAAAAATGATCCAAGGCTTTGAGCATCAGTGGATAGGAGGGCCTAAAGGAATGAAATCCTGGCCTAAGCGGCTAAACCAAGCTGTCTTTAACCATGTGCTTGTGGCGTGAAGGTGTCAAGTGAAAACTTGAGACTGAGCGGTTAAAGTCGAGGTCCAAAGCAAAAACAGAGTGTGCTTAAGAACCCTGGACACCTCTAATTGGGGACTTTAGCAAAGCTGAGTCACAATCTGAAAAGGTTCGCCCAGTTATGTGTCTGTGGCATGTATGTATCCGGTGGTAATACTGGAAAACAGAGTGCTTAGGGCCACAACCAAGACTCATAAAGTAGCTGTGTTCAAGAATCAATATACTGAACTAGGAGAATCAATAACACTATGTGAATTCTGATTTCTTATAGATGCCAATCATTCTGAACTTCAAAGGATAAAGTGAGATGCCAAAACTGTTCAGAAGCAAAAAGCTAATAGCCCCGCTCATCTAATTAAGACTGATTTTCATAGATGTTTTTGGAATTCATTGTATATTCTCTTCTTTTTATCCTACTTTATTTTTAGTTGCTTGGGGACAAGCAACAATTTAAGTTTGGTGTTGTAATGAGCGGATAATTTATACGCTTTTTGGCATTATTTGTAGGTAGTTTTTAATATTTTTAGTCACTTTTTATTATATTTTTTATTAGTTTTGAAATAAAAATCACATTTCTGGACTTTACTATGAGTTTGTGTGTTTTTCTGTAATTTCAGGTATTTTCTGGCTGAAATTGAGGGAGCTGAGCAAAAATCTGATTCAGGCTGAAAAAGGACTGCTGATGCTGTTGGATTCTGACCTCTCTGCGCTCGGAATGGATTTTCGGGAGCTACAGAAGTCCAATTTGCGCTCTTCCAATTGGGTTGGAAAGTAGATATCCAGGGCTTTCCAGAAATATATAATAGTTCATACTTTGCTCAAGGATAGATGACGTAAACTGGCGTTCAATGCCTGTTCCATGTTGCAGCTTGGCGTTCAGCGCCAGAAACAGGTTACAAGTTGGAGTTCAACGCCAGAAACAGGTTACAACCTGGCGTTCAACTCCAGAAACAGCCCAAGCACGTGAGAAGCTTAAGTCTCAGCCCCAGCACACACCAAGTGGGCCCCAGAAGTGAATTTTTGCATTATCCATCTTAGTTTACTCATTTTCTGTAAACCTAGGTTACTAGTTTAGTATTTAAACAACTTTTAGAGACTTATTTTGTACCTCATGACATTTTAGATCTGAACTTTGTACTCTTTGATGGCATGAGTCTCTAAACTCCATTGTTGGGGGTGAGGAGCTCTGCTGTGTTTCGATGAATTAATGCAACTATTTCTGTTTTCTATTCAAACACGCTTGTTTCTATCTAAAATGTTCATTCGCACTTCAATATGATGGATATGATGATCCGTGATAGTCATCACCATTCTCAACCTCTGAATGCGTGCCTGACAACCACCTCTATTCTACCTTCGATTGAATGAATATCTCTTGGATTCCTTAATAAGAATCTTCGTGGTATAAGCTAGAATCCATTGGCAGCATTCTTGAGAATCTGGAAAGTCTAAACCTTGTCTGTGGTATTCTGAGTAGGATTCAGGGATTGAATGACTGTGACGAGTTTCAAACTCGCAAGTGTTGGGCGTAGTGACAGACGCAAAAGGATCAATGGATCCTATTCTGGCATGATCGAAAACCGACAGATGATTAGCCGTGTGGTGACAGCGCACCTGGACCTTTTTCACTGAGAGGACGGATGGTAGCCATTGACAACGGTGATCCACCAACACACAGCTTGCCATAGGAGGAACCTTGCGTGCGTGAAGAAGAAGATAGGGAGAAAGCAGAGATTCAGAAGACAAAGCATCTCCAAAACTCCAACATATTCTCCATTACTGCAGAACAAGTATTTATTTCATGCTATTTTATTCTTCGCGATTCAAACTGATAACTATAATTGATATCCTGACTATGAGTTACAAGATAACCATAGATTGCTTCAAGCCAACAATCTCCGTCGGATTCGACCCTTACTCACGTAAGGTATTACTTGGACGACCCAGTGCACTTGCTGGTTAGTGATACGAGTTGTGAAAAGTGTGATTTACAATTCGTGCACCAGAGATGTTAGGGGTTCACCTCCACAGTACTGACCAGCTGAGAGATACTCAATATGAGGCCTTGCTGGAGATTATTAGACAGCTCGGAGAAAGATATGTTGTCATTGGTGATTTTAATGCCATATTATCATCAGATGAAAAGGAGGGAGGAAGGGAGAAATCGTTTCAATCCATTCAGAAATTTCAAAACTTTATGAATCATGGATGCCTGGTGGATATGGGGTATCTAGGGGAGAAATTAACATGGTAGAATCGGAGTTGTCAAGAGAGAGTAATCAGAGAAAGACTAGATAGAGCTTTTTTGTCTCTAAAACTGAGGGAAGAATATCCGTGGGCTACACTCACACCTTTGGATGATATTGGTTCAGACCATCGCCCTCTACTATTAAACTCAAATCCAGCAACCATCAAGAGTAAAAGGAGGTTCAAATTTCAAGAGAGATGGTGCCGGGAGGAGATGACAGATTCAATAGTTAAGGAGGTGTGGCAAACAAGCTTCTCTGGCACACCAATGTTCCAATTGTTTCAGAAAGTAAAGCGCTGCAGATCTGAAATAGTTAAATGGCATGCTTCGGGGGTAGGAAATTCTAGAAAAGAAATGGAGAAGATTGCGACTAAACTATCGGCGTTAAAGGAAGATCCCAGCTCTGCTAATAAAATAGAGATCTTACAGCTGGAGGAAGAGTTGAGTAATCCATGTATTATAGAGGAAATGTTTTGGAAGGAGAAAGCTAGAATTGATTGGCTTAAATGGGAAGATCAAAACACAAAATTTTTTCACTACAAGAGTCAAGTTAGAAATAGGAGAAATAAGATATGGAAGTTAGAGGATGAGAATGGAGAGTGGTGTACTACTCCAGAAACAATTGGGGTGAGAGCGCCAAGATACTTTGAAGAGTTGTTTACAACAGGAAATCCTCAAGATCCTTCCCATGTGCTGGCTGGGTTGAGAAAAAAGGTCTCCTCTGAGACTAATCGGCACCTTACTAAACCGATTAGTGAAGGAGAAATTAAGAGGGCAGTTTTTTCTATTAACCCGGGGCCGCCCCGGGAGATGATGGATTCACGGAAAATTTTTTTCAATTTTATTGGAGAATCATCGGAGGGGATGTATGCAGGGCAGTTAAGAGCTTCTTTGGTGGAGGAAAAATACTAAAGAGCTTCAACCATACTCAAATTTGTCTAACTCCAAAGACTTCAAATGCAGAAAATATGTCGCAGATCCGACCCATCAGCCTAAGCACCGTATTTTATAAAATTATTTCCAAGGTACTTGTTCATCGCTTGCAGCCTCTTTTGAATAAAATAATTAGTGACAATCAGAGTGCATTTATTAGAGGAAGAATTATTAGTGATAATATTCTTGTGGCTCATGAATGCATGCATTTCTTAAAGAATAAATCATTTGGGGGCACTGATCTAGCTCTAAAGGTGGATATGAGCAAAGCCTATGATCGAGTGGAATGGAGTTTTGTGTGGTTCTTAATGAAAAAACTTGGTTTTTGTCAGAGGTGGATAGAATGGGTAAAGGAATGTGTCACTACTATTTCTTATTCTGTTATTGTGAAAAATTCTCCTATTGGTTTCTTTAAACCAAGTATAGGGCTCCGGCAAGGAGATCCCCTCTCACCCTACCTTTTTCTATTATGCGCAGAAGGTCTATCTAATTATTTTAGCAATAATAATTAAATCTAATTATATATAACATGTTTCATTTATTTATCTTTTTGATAATTAAAATAAAAAAAATCAATATATGCATGTTGGTAAATGCTAGACTAGATTAAAGCAAGTGAAGAGTCCATTAATTTGTTATCTGCTATTAGAAAAAAATGGCTTTCAAATTTCTGAATAGAAGACTAATAAATTGTTGACTTAATACTGCAACAATAGTTCGCGTGCAAATTCGAAAAACCGAATGAGTTTATGTGCCAAATCTGTTCATCAAATAAATTAAATTAAATTAAATTAAATTCAAGTTGCACCACGAACTGCACATTTTGCATAAACTTCAACCTTTGTTAGAATTCAAATATCAAACGATGATTTAATATGTTCATTTTTTGAGTGTTCCTACTTACTTCCTAATTATATATAGCCTTTTGTTATGGAGCCAAAATATAAACAATATTAATGTATATTATTAATCTGTATAACATATACTCTCGAATTTTATGATGAATTGATAATTTATTTAGATACGGCAAAAGTTAGTTATTAGAATTTGTTAAATGAAGTATCGACCGAATCACTATATGCTAACAATCCTGAAAAAAAAAACGGAGCTTTTTCATTCCCTTGATATGTCTTTAGGCTATAGTTAAAGTTAAAGGGGCAAATTATACCTGAATTTTTCTATAATTTTGTGAAATTTTAACTTGACTCCCTTTTGTTTGTTTAGAGTTTAGTCGACATTGACCTCTTTTCAGGGGAGATAGTTAGTGTTATATTTATAAGGTATTTAGTGTTATATATGACTTTAGAAATAGAGGGGATTTAGATTCTATTTTACCAAACCTCGAAGGGAGTGTAATTTGCAATGTTAGTATGAACAATAGAGAGTACCCTTTTAGGGTTTTGTGTTGCACCCTGCTAGGGTTTTGTGTGTTACCACGTATTTATTCAAAATTATATCTCGATTTCACCAAAGTAAGAGTATTCCTAGCTAATCTAGAAAGAAGTACAAGGAGAAATCAGATTGGTATGGAGAATATGGAGGAGATTGTGTGTTTGGCGGAAGATGATATCAAATCAGGATTAGAGGATTGTTTGAGGAGTTTAGTTGGAAGGTTGATGGTGAATAGAAGTTTCAGTATGGGCATGATAGAGGCAGCATTTTTTGCAATTTGGAATCAACCAGAGGGATTCCGCTTGAAATACCATGGTGAAAATATTTATCAATTCTTCTTCGCTAAAGAGGCTGATGTGATAAGGGTGAAAAGGGGTTCCCCATGGCTCTTTAAGCAATATGTAATTCATGTGAGGCGATGGAATGCAGAGATGAATATTGAAGAGGCAGATTACTCATTAATACCTACCTAGATCCAATTATGGAGTATGCCAGACCATTGCAAAACGAAGGAGGCTGCCTGCAAAATTGGAGAAAGATTGGGTGAGGTGCTGGATGTAGAGACTTACCTGATGAGAAGTAAGGAGGATCGGATCATGAAGGTGAGGATTAATTTGAATATTACTCACACGCTGAAGCAGATTATTAGAATGGCTAGTCCAGATAAGAAAATTTTTGAAGTCCAGTTGAAATATGAACGCTTAGGGATATATTGTAGTTTTTGTGGATTTATTGGCCATGATTCCAAAAATTGCAGTAAACTCTTGAAAAATTCTGCTGATCTGAATCAAAAGGAGGAAAGGTAGAGTACTCAACTAACGACAGAGTTCACAGGGTGGAAGCTGGAGGATAATAAGGAGAATGTGATCCTAAACATAAGTAGAAGAGGAAGAGGAGGAGATCAGTTAACCAAAAAGCCAACCCCTATTAGTCTAATCAAAAGCTTTTCCAAATTATCATGTAATGACGTCAATACAAAAACCATGATCCACTTCAAGCCTAACACAGAAAATCAAAATTCTCCCGCACTAGACCTGCACATTCATACCCCAAACCAAATATTACCTATTTCTCTGTCTCAAAACAGTAGTAAGGAACATGACCCTATAAGAGCCGAGGAGGTAATGGGGGAGTCATTTTATATGGAGGAAGTAGGCACATTCCAACCGGGTAGTAAATCTGGTAAAAACTCTAGAAGCTTAAAGAGGCAGAAGATTAAGCATTTAGCATGACAAAGCAATGAAGCTGGAAACATCAAGATGGTTACAGGGATGAAACGTAATGCAGAGACTAGGGAGGAGGTGGAGGAAGGTCAGATTGAGAAAGAAGGGTCAATAGAGAGAAATGTTGACTGGGGTGAGGATGCCAACCCATCAAAGGCACTCATGGGGCTATGAAGTTGATAATGTGGAACTGTCGGGGTTTGGGGAAACCCCTGACAGTTCACAACATCAAAGGGATGCAAAACTCCCATTCCCCTGAGGTGGTGTTCTTATGTGAGACAAAGAACCAATCCTCGCTAGTAGAAAGATAGCTAAAAAGTGTGGGTCTCACGGTGAAGGTGAATAGCAGTGCAGAATTTTATATATCCTTCTCAATTGAAGATCAAGAGAGAAAAATCACATGGGAGATGTTAGAGGTTCACCTCCACAGTACCGACCAGCTGAGAGATACTCAATATGAGGCCCTGCTGGAGATTATTAGACAGCTCGGAGAAAGATATGTTGTCATTGGTGATTTTAATGTCATATTATCATCAGATGAAAAGGAGGGAGGAAGGGAGAAATCGTTTCAATCCATTCAGAAGTTTCAAAACTTTATGAATCATGGATGCCTGGTGGATATGGGGTATCTAGGGAAGAAATTTACATGGTGGAATCGGAGTTGTCAAGAGAGAGTAATCAGAGAAAGACTAGATAGAGCTTTTTTGTCTCTAAAACTGAGGGAAGAATATCCGTGGGCTACACTCACACACTTGGATGATATTAGTTCATACCATCGCCCTCTGCTATTAAACTCAAATCCAGCAACCATCAAGAGTAAAAGGAAGTTCAAATTTCAAGAGAGATGGTGTGGGGAGGAGATGACAGATTTAATAGTTAAGGAGGTGTGGCAAACAACCTTCTCTGGCTCACCAATGTTCCAATTGTTTCAGAAACTAAAGCGCTGCAGATCTGAAATAGTTAAATGGCAAGCTTCGGGGGCAGAAAATTCTAGAAAAGAAATGGAGAAGATTGCGACTAAACTATCGGCGTTGAAGGAAGATCTCAACTCTGCTAATAAAATAGAGATCTTACAGTTGGAGGAAAAGTTAAGTAATGCATGTATTATGGAGGAAAGGTTTTGGAGGGAGAAAGCTAGAATTGATTGGCTTAAATGAGGAGATCAAAACACAAAAGTTTTTTACTCCAAGAGTCAAGTTAGAAACAGGAGAAATAAGATATGGAAGTTAGAGGATGAGAATGGAGAGTGGTGTACTACTCCAGAAACAATTGGGGCAAGAGCGCAAAGATACTTTGAAGAGTTGTTTACAACAGAGAATCCTCAAGATCCTTCCCATGTGCTGGCTGGGTTGAGAAATAAGGTCTCCTCTGAGACTAATCGGCACCTTACTAAACCGATTAGTGAAGGAGAAATTAAGAGGGCAGTATTTTCTATTAACCTGGGGGCTGCCTCGTGTAATGCCCGGTCTAACCGAAATTAATTAAATAATAAGTTAAATAGAAGCGAATATGGTTGGAAGATTTGGCAATTGGAATTTGATAATTTAAATATGATATTTGGATTCAGTGAATTTTTCCGAGTCGGAAAATATAGTTTTCTGCGTAAAAGCGCGCAGTGGAATTTTGACCGGCAGTACCGGCTGAGATCTGTCTGGTACTACAGCTGAGGAAATTGATTATGGGTAAATAAGATTAAGAAATGAGGAATTATAATTAGGGAAGGTAGAAATATTTAAAGTGCGATTTAGAGCGCTAATCTTAAAGGTTTTGGCCCAAAATTGGGCCAATGGGCAAAAATAAGTGAATCGGGCCTAAGTGGGCCCAAGACCCAACATATATAAACATTAGTTGTGAGCATTTCAGCTCATTTTACCCTAAAAAGAAGGGTTGGGGCGCTGATTAGAGAAGAGAGAAGAGAAGAGAGAAAACCTAACTCTCTTTGATCTTCAAACCACCATAACTTGAGCTACGGAGCTCCGATTGACGAGCCGTTTACGGCCACGCGTCGCTCTTCTCATCCTCTACAATTCTATCAAAGTTTGGTGGTGAGTATTCCATTCATCTCTGCCCAGTTTTCGAAATTCCCCACTGTTACACGTTTTTGGGTAGTTAGTGTTGAAATCTTGTGATTTTGGGTGTTTAGGGATACTCCAACATGGATTCTAAGTGGGTTCTATCCCTACTTCATATGGGCTGAGGTAAGAAGTGCTCAAATTCTTGTGATTTGTCATTTTTATGAGCCCTAGGTTGATGTATGTATGTGATATTGGTTATGTTAGTGTATTTGGTGATGTTGGTGCACAATTGGGAGATTGGTATTGCTTGAGGAGCTTTGGTAAGGCTTGGAGCTAAGGTTGGTGAAGAATTCCAAAGAAGAGGCTCAATTGGTTTGGCTACAAGAGGTACAGTTTAAGTTTCATTTAAGTACCGTGTGTTGTGATGAGAATTCCTAGGCTAGATGCCCCTAGGATTAAGTTTGGATTGTGTAAATGGTTGGTGCTAATATGCATAGTTGATATGTAATGTGAATTAATGATTGGGTTGAGAATTGTGTGACCTTGTATGCTTGGTGTATTGAGAATTTGATGTACTGGGTAATGAGTATTGATTTGTGGTTTATGCATTTAAATTGTGAAAATTGGGCTGGAGGCCGTGAATTTTGGGCCGGAGGCCGGAAAGATGTAAGAAAGGTAAGTCGATGTGTGCATTGTATGATGGCACAAGTGATTGGATGAATTTCAGATAATGAATATATGAATGATTAGGTTGGTTATTGAATAATAAGGTTTGAGAAGTTGAAGTGTGGAATTTGGTAATTTTGGGTAAAATTATGTAGATGAGGTATGTTTGGTTCGGTTGAGATATATTATGTGATCATATATGTGATTATGATTATTGATTCCTTGATGGTATGATGATGCATTAGAGATATGTATGTTGTGATATATGCTTGGGGAATGATTAAGGTTGATTTGTGGGTGAAATCACGTGATAGTGAGTATGATATTGATTATGTATAATGATGGTTGATTGGAAATGGTATTATTGGAAATTGGGATGAGGAAGGATGTATGACATGATATTGTGTTTGTCCTTTAGCCATTTGATTGAGAAGTGTTAAAATGGTTGAATGTGGTTTTGGGAATTTTTGGTAAAGTGTCAATGTGTGAGTTGAGGATGGCTTGATGTGGATTTTGGTACATTTTGATTGATTTCAAAAAGGGTTGAAATTGGCATGTTTTGGTTGATTTTGAAAAGAGTTGAAAATGACTTGTTTTGAAAATGGCAGCTTGTGGTTTTGTATGAAAATATAGTTTTTGGGCATACTTTGACGGGACATAACTTGGACTACGGATCTCTGTTTTGTGCCAAATCTGTTTAGAAATGAAATTGGATCCGGGATGTCCATGCCGTTCGAAGAACGGGTGAAAAATGATTTAAAATGAGAAAGTTATGTCCGTCGGAAGATTGGGGGTTGAATCTGTAAATTCTGCAGCTTTTAACTTAGAAAATTTTTAGCAGAACGACCCTCCGCCATAGGTGCACTTGGCGCGTGCGCGCCGTTATTCAAGAAAGCACCATCAACGCGTGCGCGTGGTGTGCGTGGGCGTGTCGATGCGCTGCACCAAATGCCCAGCCATTTTCCCGAGAGTTGTGCCAGTTTTGTGCCTGGGGCACAAATGTATCCGCGCGTACGCGTGGCTGACGCGTACGCGTAGTTTGGCAAATTTTCAATCCACGCGTCCGCGTGCATGACGCATATGCATCGATGATTTTTGTGGCCATCCACGCGTGCGCGTGGAGTACGCGTGCGCGTGGAGTACGCGTACGCGTGGAGTACGCGTACGCGTGGAGTACGCGTACGCGTGGCCCTGTTTTCATGCCAAAGTTGATTTTTGAGTTTTAAAAGCCAAATCTCATACTTCTAAGCCTCCGATCTCACCTCTTATGTATTAAATCATTATGATATGCCTAGCAATGAGAAAGAAGCTAGGGGATGTGGTAACTTGCGAGTGAAGCAAGGGGAAAAGTTATGATCAATGATGATCAAAGATGATTATATGAGATATGGAGGATGACGGTGGAAGTACCGTGTATGCCATGAGCCGGAGGGCTATATTTATTGATAAATGGCCAGTTCTTGATTGGACCATGAGCCGGATGGCTGAGTTATTGCCGGGTTACGGCAAAGCCATTATTGTTTATGGCTGAGTATAAATGCATATATGATTAATGAATGAATATGTTAAATGGATAATAATGAAACAATATTGAAATGTGATGTGCGACCCCGGGTAATAGGCAGTGGCGTTGTCCACTTGCTCCGGGTATGAGACGGGAAAGGAGGATTATGATAAACGAGTTTAATCATGGAGTTTTGAATAAATGTGTATTTGTGATACCTGGGTAGTAGCAAGGGTCGTGGTTCGTCTCGCTTGCTCCGGGTCATTGTCTGAGAATTGATAATAATGAAGGGTGATTATGAATAAATGTTTATTTGTGATACTTGGGTAGTAACAAGGGTTGTGGTTCGTCCCACTTGCTCCAAGTTAATGTTTGAGGTTTGGTAACAATGAATGTTGATAATATGAATTGAGATTGAATGAATATATGTTTGAGATACCTGGGCAGTAGCAAGGGGTGTGGTTCGTCCCACTTGCTCCGGGCCAATGCTTGAGATACCTGGGTAGTAGCAAGGGTTGTGGTTCGTCCCACTTGCTCCAGGTCAGAGATTGTGACGCCTGGGTAGTAGCGGCAGTAGTGGTGAATCCACTCGCTCCAGGTTGAGCTTTTAAACACCCGCCTGGGTAGTAGCCGTAGTAGTGGTTATTCCACTGGCTCTGGGTTGAGCGGGTAGTAGCAAGGGGGTTGTAGCTCAAACCTACTTGCTCCGCAATGGGTGTTTCTGTCCAATAGTTAGCTACCAGGACATGTCGGGTTGGCTATATAACCGACAGATGATATCATCAGCCACAGGGCAGGCATTCATCATTTGCATATGTTTGAATTGTTTGGGTTTGCCATTTGTCTTGGATTTCTACATCATATATGCCATGTTACCTGACTATATGCTACTTGTTCTACTTGTACCATGTTTGTGTATTACTTGCCTGTATTGCTTGTGTTTGTACAACTGAGAGGCCCCTCATGCTGGTGTCGTGGGTGTGAGGGCTGTTCTTGATGGGATGAATTGATGATACGATTGCGTGATGATGATGATTATTGAATGAGATAAGTGGGGCTCCCTGGGTAGACGCAGTGATGTGGTTTTACTAACTCCAGGCGAGGGTATGATGTATTGATATAGAACTGCTGAGGCAGAACAACTGGTGATGGTTTTGCTTATGATTCTGAGTCTGATTCGTGGAAGAGTCAGCGAGTTGGGAAACATGTGAAACATGAATTGAATTTAGCACTCCCTTATGACAGTTGCCTATTCATGGATTAGCGAAAACCTAGGATGAATAATTGGTGAAGAAGTTTAGGATGCTTAGTGAGTTTTTATTGCAGTACATTGAATTTATTTGGCACTTTTACCATACAGGGAACCCATGGGCCCGGGGTTCTCATTCCGTATATATCTCTTGTTTTTCAGATATAGGTCCAGGTACTCAGAAGTGAGTTGTGGGTCGTCTGAGAGACGGCGGAGATCTTTATTTCCTCTACTTTGTGTTTTGATTAGAATCTCTCCACCTTTGTTTTGGAAAGTTTATATTATGTATTGAACTCTTTGAATTTGCCTATAGAGGCCCTCATGTTTCCTTCGGGAGAGATTAGGATATACTGTGTCAACTATTTTCATACTGTACCCTAGCCGACCTAAACTTCGCGGGTCGCGACTAGTGGCTATTTACTTATGTTATATATATCTATCTGTTATCTATCTCTTAATCTCCTCTACGCCTTGTCCGTATATCGTTTTCGGCTTCACGGTTTATCTTTTGTTGTCGAAACGTGAGAGATACGTCTTCGCGATTTTATTTCTACTCTTTTCAGGCTTCTCGATTAATACTCCTTTCGAAATTACCTTTATTTATTTATTAAAAATCCACCTGAGAGTCGTACCACCGTAATATCATTGACTTATGACTCGAGTATAAGGATTTGAATATTAGTGTGTTACATTATGGTATCAGAGCAGTTCGTCCTCGTGAGCCTGAGGGATGGAACTGCTTATGCTTCAATGCATACTCTGAGTCTGTGCCTGTGCTAGTTAGGGTATCTAATCGATACATCTAGCATGAAGTCCATGAGTGTACCTTTGGTACTTTGAAGCACTATACTTCCGATATTGAGAATGATCAACTTGATATCGATTGTTTGGTGTGTATACGAACCAGATGGCACCTCGTGGACCCGGTTGGGGACGTGAAAGAGATCGTACTAATACACAGGAATCGGAAATCAACCCGAATAACCCGGTAAACCTTATGGCGGCGTTGGAGAATATGGCTGCTGCTATGCAGGCCACTGCGGAGGCTCTTGGGCAACAGATGAACAATAATGGCAATGGCAGAAGGGAAGCTCAGGGCCCGATGACACTGGCAACCTTCTTAAAGGTTAATCCACCTAAGTTCAAGGGAACCACCAATCCGACTGAAGCTGATACTTGGTTTCAGTCCATGGAGCGAGCACTGCAAGCGCAGTTGGTGCTTGAAGAGCAGCGTGTTGAATTCGCTACCTATCTACTCACGGGGAAAGCATCGCATTGGTGGCAAGGGGCTCGACGTCTCCTGCAACAGGGGAATGATCATATCACTTGGGATGCCTTCCAGGTGGAATTCTATAAGAAGTACTTTCCGAATTCCGCCAGGACAGCCAAGGAATTGGAGTTATTGCAGCTAAAGCAAGGTGCTATGTCCGTATCTGAGTATACAGACAAATTTGAGGAGCTATTCAGGTTTTCCCGCATGTGTCAAGGAGCTACGGGAGACTTCGAGGAATGGAAATGCATTAAGTATGAAGGAGGGCTCCGGAGCGACATCTTAAGTTCAGTGGGACCAATGGAGATCTG
This sequence comes from Arachis hypogaea, assembly GCF_003086295.3. Lineage (NCBI taxonomy): Eukaryota > Viridiplantae > Streptophyta > Magnoliopsida > Fabales > Fabaceae > Arachis > Arachis hypogaea. The sequence continues at coordinate 130,919,321 of NC_092049.1, read as the reverse complement.
AACTTTTTCAGAGTTAGTGAATAAGAGCAGAATTGCTGAAGAGTGTGTGAAAAGGAGGGTTGCAGAGAAAGGAAGTCATAGAGAGCACAACCAAGGATTCGCACCAAGGGGTCGAGAGTTTAAGGAGAGAGGATACGTACAACACTTTCCCCAAGGACAGAATAACTTTGCGACGAGTAAGGAGTCCCAAAGGAATGGTAAGGGAAAACGGGCAGCGGCTGCTTCTGATGTTTCGAGCTGTCAGAGATGTGGGAGTCATCACCCAAATAGGCCGTGCCGATTGGGGTTAGGGGTATGTTACAAGTGTGGGTTACCAGTGCATGTATCAAGAAATTGCCAACAAGGAGAGAGTCAGGATGCGGGCCGATTGCGACAGTAAGATTGAGGTAATTGCAATAATCAGGCTTAAAGGACAGTGCGTGATTTTATAATACCGCCTGTACAGTAAAACTGGGAATGTCGAGTTTAATATTAGACTGAGGAGCAAATCGGATGATCCAAGTAAGGATTTGCCTTAATACAAATGGATAAATTCCTGTGATGTAAATGATTTTTTGTTGAGAATGATGTGTTGTGTTTGTTATGTAGTTGGTTGATTTCTGGATTTTTGGTGAAACAAATTGAACCCGTGACTTTTAGTTCCTTTGGTTTAAATAGATAAGGAATGGTCCTAAATGAGGGATTTGGAAACGTTGATTTGAAATGCTAGTCATGCTAAGTTGTGGTTGAGTACTTGAGGAAGTAAGTAATAGAGCTCGTACTAGACGAGAGATCAGAATAAAGCAGCAGAAACTTGCGGAAGCAGTAACACAGGATAGCTACAAATAGGAGCTGTAAAAGTTTACTATAATATCTTAAGTTTGAATACTAGAAGGGTTAAGTGGACTGCAAGTAATGATCCCCAAATAGTTGGAATTGATTGCGGCTGCGAGCTTTGATGGTTCTAAAGCGGATGAAAAAATTATCATTGATGCATAATTGGATTTAGATGATGAGAGAGAGCAAGTTGTCGTGTTTGAGAGATGAGTACCATGATGTTTGGTCATAGTGACCTTGGAATTAGATTGAGATTTATAATGATTGGTTTTGAAAGACGAATGTGAAAGCCACTAAATTGAAATACAGATGCGGTACTGAGATTGGTTTGAGGGAGCCTGTGACGGGTGGTAAACTCCAATTTTTGGGGAGGTACTGTTGAAAATTTTTCCCAAAAAAAAAAATTTGAAAGAGTGCTGGTTATGGTTTTGAGGATAATTTTTGATATGAGTAACTTTAACGAAAGAGAAGTGTCTCGAATGCTTTTATAGATTATTAAAAGAAAGCGGATTCTCATGATTTTTGTTAAATTGTTATTTCAAACTCATTTGCTTTCTAGAAATGAAAGGGGTTTTTGATTGATGAGTCAGAGACTTTATAACAGCAAGTCATGTAGAAATTCGAGGGTTTGAGAATAAGAAAGTAAGTTTGGAGGTTATGCTTGGAGTTGAGCTGTGATTAGTGGTAATTGGCTTGGCAGATGGAGAGGATAGTGATGGATGGAATTTTCGAGGGCAAAAATTTCTGTTAGGGAGGTAGAATGTAATACCCGGTCTAACCGAAATTAATTAAATAATAAGTTAAATAGGAGCGAATATGGTTGGAAGATTTGGCAATTAGAATTTGATAATTTAAATATGATATTTGGATTCAATGAATTTTTCCGAGTCGGAAAATATAGTTTTCTGCGTAAAAGCGCGCAGTAAAATTTTGACCGGCAGTACCGGCTGAGATCTGTCTGGTACTACAGCTGAGGAAATTGATTATGGGTAAATAAGATTAAGAAATGAGGAATTATAATTAGGGAAGGTAGAAATATTTAAAGTGCGATTTAGAGCGCTAATCTTAAAGGTTTTGGCCCAAAATTGGGCCAATAGGCAAAAATAAGTGAATCGGGCCTAAGTGGGTCTAAGACCCAACATATATAAACATTAGTTGTGAGCATTTCAGCTCATTTTACCCTAAAAAGAAGGGTTGGGGCGCTGATTTGAGAAGAGAGAAGAGAAGAGAGAAAACATAACTCTCTTTGATCTTCAAACCACCATAACTTGAGCTACGGAGCTCTGATTGACGAGCCGTTTGCTACCACGCGTCGCTCTTCTCATCCTCTACAATTCTATCTAAGTTTGGTGGTGAGTATTCCATTCATCTCTTCCCAGTTTTCGAAATTCCCCACTATTACACGTTTTTGGGTAGTTAGTGTTGAAATCTTGTGATTTTGGGTGTTTAGGGATACTCCAACATGGATTCTAAGTGGGTTCTATCCTTACTTCATATGGGCTGAGGTAAGAAGTGCTCAAACCCTTGTGATTTATCATTTTTATGAGCCCTAGGTTGATGTATGTATGTGATATTGGTTATGTTAGTGTATTTGGTGATGTTGGTGCACAATTGGGAGATTGGTATTGCTTGAGGAGCTTTGGTAAGGCTTGGAGCTAAGGTTGGTGAAGAATTTCAAAGAAGAGGCTCAATTGGTTTGGCTACAAGAGGTACGGTTTAAGTTTCATTTAAGTACCGTGTGTTGTGATGAGAATTCCTAGGCTAGATGTCCCTAGGATTAAGTTTGGATTGTGTAAATGGTTGGTGCTAATATGCATAGTTGATATGTAATGTGAATTAATGATTGGGTTGAGAATTGTGTGACCTTGTATGCTTGGTGTATTGAGAATTTGATGTACTGGGTAATGAGTATTGATTTGTGGTTTATGCATTTAAATTGTGAAAATTGGGCCGGAGGCCGGAAAGAGGTAAGAAAGGTAAGTCGATGTGTGCATTGTATGATGGCACAAGTGATTGGATGAATTTCAGATAATGAATATATGAATGATTAGGTTGGTTATTGAATAATAAGGTTTGAGAAGTTGAAGTGTGGAATTTGGTAATTTTGGGTGAAATTATATAGATGAGGTATGTTTGGTTCGGTTGAGATATATTATGTGATCATATATGTGATTATGATTATTGATGCCTTGATGGTATGATGATGCATTAGAGATATGTATGTTGTGATATATGCTTGGGGAATGATTAAGGTTGATTTGTGGGTGAAATCACGTGATAGTGAGTATGATATTGATTATGTATAATGATGGTTGATTGGAAATGGTATTATTGGAAATTGGGATGAGGAAGGATGTATGACATGATATTGTGTTTGTCCTTTAGCCATTTGATTGAGAAGTGTTAAAATGGTTGGATGTGGTTTTGGGAATTTTTGGTAAAGTGTCAATGTGTGAGTTGAGGATGGCTTGATGTGGATTTTGGTACATTTTGATTGATTTCAAAAAGGGTTGAAATTGGCATGTTTTGGTTGATTTTGAAAAGAGTTGAAAATGGCTTGTTTTGAAAATGGCAGCTTGTGGTTTTGTATGAAAATATAGTTTTTGGGCATACTTTGACGGGACATAACTTGGACTACGGATCTCTGTTTTGTGCCAAATCTGTTTAGAAATGAAATTGGATCCGGGATGTCCATGCCGTTCGAAGAACGGGTGAAAAATGATTTAAAATGAGAAAGTTATGTCCGTCGGAAGATTGGGGGTTGAATATGTAAATTCTGCAGCTTTTAACTTAGAAAATTTTTAGCAGAACGACCCTCCGCGCATAGGCGCAATTGGCGCGTACGCGCCGTTCTTCAAGAAAGCACCATCCACGCGTGCGCGTGGTGTGCGTGGGCGCGTCGATGCACTGCACCAAATGCCCAGCCATTTTCCCGAGAGTTGTGCCAGTTTTGTGCCTGGGGCACAAATGTATCCGCGCGTACGCGTGGCTGACGCGTACGCGTAGTTTGGCAAATTTTCAATCCACGCGTCCGCGTGCATGATGCATATGCGTCGATGATTTTTGTGGCCATCCACGCGTGCACGTGGAGTACGCGTACGCGTGGAGTACGCGTACGCGTGGCCCTGTTTTCATGCCAAAGTTGATTTTTGAGTTTTAAAAGCCAAATCTCATACTTCTAAGCCTCCGATCTCACCTCTTATGTATTAAATCATTATGATATGCCTAGCAATGAGAAAGAAGCTAGGAGATGTGGTAACTTGCGAGTGAAGCAAGGGGAAAAGTTATGATCAATGATGATCAAAGATGATTATATGAGATATGGAGGATGACGGTAGAAGTACCGTGTATGCCATGAGCCGGAGGGCTATATTTATTGATAAATGGCCAGTTCTTGATTGGACCATGAGCCGGATGGCTGAGTTATTGCCAGGTTACGGCAAAGTCATTATTGTTTATGGCTGAGTATAAATGCATATATGATTAATGAATGAATATGTTAAATGGATAATAATAAAAAAATATTGAAATGTGATGTGCGACCCCGGGTAGTAGGCAGTGGCGTTGTCCACTTGCTCCGGGTATGAGACGGGAAAGGAGGATTATGATAAACGAGTTTAATCATGGAGTTTTGAATAAATGTGTATTTGTGATACCTGGGTAGTAGCAAGGGTCGTGGTTCGTCCCGCTTGCTCCGGGTCATTGTCTGAGAATTGATAATAATGAAGGGTGATTATGAATAAATGTTTATTTGTGATACTTGGGTAGTAGCAAGGGTTGTGGTTCGTCCCACTTGCTCCAAGTTAATGTTTGAGGTTTGGTAACAATGAATGTTGATAATATGAATTGAGATTGAATGAATATATGTTTGAGATACCTGGGCAGTAGCAAGGGTTGTGGTTCGTCCCACTTGCTCCGGGCCAATGCTTGAGATACCTGGGTAGTAGCAAGGGTTGTGGTTCGTCCCACTTGCTCCAGGTCAGAGATTGTGACGCCTGGGTAGTAGCGGCAGTAGTGGTGAATCCACTCGCTCCAGGTTGAGCTTTTAAACACCCGCCTGGGTAGTAGCCGCAGTAGTGGTTATTCCACTGGCTCTGGGTTGAGCGGGTAGTAGTAAGGGGGTTGTAGCTCAAACCTACTTGCTCCGCAATGGGTGTTTCTGTCCAATAGTTAGCTACCAGAACATGTCGGGTTGGCTATATAACCGACAGATGATATCATCAGCCACAGGGCAGGCATTCATCATTTGCATATGTTTGAATTGTTTGGGTTTGCCATTTGTCTTGGATTTCTACATCATATATGCCATGTTACCTGACTATATGCTACTTGTTCTACTTGTACCATGTTTGTGTATTACTTGCCTGTATTGCTTGTGTTTGTACAACTGAGAGGCCCCTCATGCTGGTGTCGGTGGGTGTGAGGGCTGTTCTTGATGGGATGAATTGATGATGCGATTGCGTGATGATGATGATTATTGAATGAGATAAGTGGGGCTCCCTGGGTAGACGCAGTGATGTGGTTTTACTAACTCCAGGCGAGGGTATGATGTATTGATATAGAACTGCTGAGGCAGAACAACTGGTGATGGTTTTGCTTATGATTCTGAGTCTGATTCGTGGAAGAGTCAGCGAGTTGGGAAACATGTGAAACATGAATTGAATTTAGCACTCCCTTATGACAGTTGCCTATTCATGGATTAGCGAGAACCTAGGATGAATAATTGGTGAAGAAGTTTAGGATGCTTAGTGAGTTTTTATTGCAGTACATTGAATTTATTTGGCACTTTTACCGTACTGGGAACCCATGGGCCCGGGGTTCTCATTCCGTATATATCTCTTGTTTTTCAGATACAGGTCCAGGTACTCAGAAGTGAGTTGTGGGTCGTCTGAGAGACGGCGAAGATCTTTATTTCCTCTACTTTGTGTTTTGATTAGAATCTCTCCACCTTTGTTTTGGAAAGTTTATATTATGTATTGAACTCTTTGAATTTGCCTATAGAGGCCCTCATGTTTCCTTCGAGAGAGATTAGGATATACTGTTGTCAACTACTTTCATACTGTACCCTAGCCGACCTAAACTTCGCGGGTCGCGACTAGTGGCTATTTACTTATGTTATATATATCTATCTGTTATCTATCTCTTAATCTCCTCTACGCCTTATCCGTATATCGTTTTCGGCTTCACGGTTTATCTTTTGTTGTCGAAACGTGAGAGATACGTCTTCGCGATTTTATTTCTACTCTTTTCAGGCTTCTCGATTAATACTCCTTTCGAAATTACCTTTATTTATTTATTAAAAATCCACCTGAGAGTCGTACCACCGTAATATCATTGACTTATGACTCGAGTATAAGGATTTGAATATTAGGGTATTACGGATATGATGGATTCACAGCAAAATTTTTTCAATTTTATTGGAGAATCATCGGAGGGGATGTATGCAGGGCAGTTAAGAGCTTCTTTGGTGGAGGAAGAATACTAAAGAGCTTCAACCATACTTAAATTTGTCTAACTCCAAAGACTCCAAATGCAGAAAATATGTCGCAGATCCGACCCATCAGCCTAAGCACCGTATTTTATAAAATTATTTCCAAGGTACTTGTTCATCGCTTGCAGCCTCTTATGAATAAAATAATTAGTGACAATCAGAGTGCATTTATTAGAGGAAGACTTATTAGTGATAATATTCTTGTGGCTCATGAATGCATGCATTTCTTAAAGAATAAATCATTTGGGGACACTGATCTAGCTCTAAAGGTGGATATGAGCAAAGCTTATGATCGAGTGGAATGGAGTTTTGTGTGGTTCGTAATGAAAAAATTTGGTTTTTGTCAGAGGTTGATAGAATGGGTAAAGGAATGTGTCACTACTATTTCTTATTCTGTTATTGTGAAAAATTCTCCTATTGGTTTCTTTAAACCAAGTAGAGGGCTCCAGCAAGGAGATCCCCTCTCACCCTACCTTTTTCTATTATGCGCAAAAGGTCTATCTAATTATTTTAGCAATAATAATTAAATCTAATTATATATAACATGTTTCATTTATTTATCTTTTTGATAATTAAAATAAAAAAAATCAATATATGCATGTTGGTAAATGCTAGACTAGATTAAAGCAAGTGAAGAGTCCATTAATTTGTTATCTGTTATTAGAAAAAAATGGCTTTTAACTTTCTGAATAGAAGACTAATAAATTGTTGACTTAATACTGCAACAATAGTTCGCGTGCAAATTTGAAAAATCGAATGAATTTATGTGCCAAATCTGTTCATCAAAAAAATTAAATTAAATTAAATTAAATTCAAGTTGCACCACGAACTGCACATTTTGCATAAACTTCAACCCTTGTTAGAATTCAAATATCAAACGATGATTCAATATGTTCATTTTTTGAGTGTTCCTACTTACTTCCTAATTATATATAGCCTTTTGTTATGGAGCCAAAATATAAACAATATTAATGTATATTATTAATCTGTATAACTTATACTCTCGAATTTCATGATGAATTGATAATTGATTTAGATAAGGCAAAAGTTAATTATTAGAATTTGTTAAATGAAGTATCGACCGAATCACTATATGCTAACAATCTTGAAAAAAAAAACAGAACTTTTTCATTCCCTTGATATGTCTTTAGGCTATAGTTAAAGTTAAAGGGGCAAATTATACCTGAATTTTTCTATAATTTTGTGAAATTTTAACTTGACTCCCTTTTATTTGTTTAGAGTTCAGTCGACATTGACCTCTCTTCAGGGGAGATAGTTAGTGTTATATTTATAAGGTATTTAGTGTTATATATGACTTTAGAAATAGAGGGGATTTAAATTCTATTTTACCAAACCTCGAAGGAAGTGTAATTTGCCAAAATAAAAAGTAAATAAATAAGTGAATTGGCTTACTTTTTAGATCAGGTCTTCTACCACAGTGCACATTTGTTAAGACTTACGAGTGTCTTTTTATTGTCTTGTATGATAAATGATAATATGCTCAAACGCATAAGGCTATTTTTATCCTTTTTTTTTTCTTATTTAATTTCTCATTTGAAGAGTACCAACATTTTTGTGGTTCATAAATCTTTTGTCATTTTATAACAAATGGTTAACTTTCTTGACCTCTGCACTCTGCTTTAGCTCTTCCAGTATTATAGATTCTTTTTTACAGCTTACTTGTTTCCTCACAATGTGTATTTTCATGAACAAAGTATATGACTACTTTGTGCTATCTGTCCATTGTAGAGTCATTCAAGATTTATTGAAAGAGAAAATTTTTGCAATGATCGAAGATATATAAGAGTGAATGTAGACTTCATTCTTTGCTTGATATACATGTTTTCTTGTGGAGAGAGTGATAGCTTGAGAAGCAGCCTAAGCACAATCCAAACAGAATCTGCAGTATCAGAGGATGAAGGAGAGAAGCAGGAAATCACAGCTCTTATGCTGAGCTGTGAGTTAGTTATGATGGGAGTGGTATATATATGAAATTATGAATTAGGGATTTATTCCGTGGAATTCATTTCCTGACTCCAATAGGAATTTGTTACTAGGGGTGGTAATGGGTAGGGTAGGGTAGGCTTTGAAGTCAACCCTAACCCTACCCGCGGCTTAAGATTTTTATATAAACTCAACTCTACTTTATCTGCGGGTTGAGAATATCCCAACCCTAACCCTACCCGTTCTCAACCCGCGGGTACCCGACCCTATCCGCGGGTTACAAAAAAATGTAAAATTATTATATAACTTCATGATAATTTAAAATAAAATTGACTTATGTAAAAAAAAGTATTAAATTATCAATTAATAATCTTTTTTTAGTGACTAAGGATCTTTTACATTTAGTAAGAGATCTTTGGTTCAACATCCACTTAAAATATATTTTTATATAAATATATAACATATACATATATAGGGTACGGGGTTGGTCGGGTAGGGTTGAGACTCAACCCGCACCCTACGCGACCCGCACGAAAATTCAACCTGCACCCTACCATACCCGTTGCGAATCAGGTTGACAACCCTACCCGATCAGATGGGGTCGAATTGGGTACTCGCAGGTAGGGTACATATTGCCACCTCTATTTGTTACAGTCATTTCTTCTTTTATGCGTACTCTCATTTTATATACTTTATTTGTGTTGTATTTATAATTTATATTTATTTTTTAATATTTATATAATTTATTTTTGTATTTAATGCACTCGACGCCCAATTTTTGTGATGGTATATTTTAAATTTCATGAGAATATGATAATTTTTTTACTAGTATATTGTTTAATTTTTTTTGTTTTATATTTTAGTATTTCTTATTTAATTTTTCATTCGCACTTCCATTTTTAAAGTCAAATTCTCACGTACTATTATTTTATATACTTTATTTTTGTTGTATTTATAATTTATATTTATTTTTTAATATTAATATAATTTATTTTCGTATTTAGTGCACCCAGATTCAATTTTTATGATGATATATTTTATTATTTTTCATTCGATTTTTTCTACCTATATTTTTTCTTTTTCGTTCAAGAGAATATGATTATTTTTTTACTAGTATATTGTTTACTTTCTCTTTTGTTACATGTTTTAGTATTTCTTATTTAATTTTTCATCCGTACTCCCATCTTTAAAGTCAAATTCTCATGTACTCTTATTTTATATGTTTTATATGCATCTAAAAGAATAAATTTATTGAGGACAAAAATATTCACGAAAAAAAAAAGTCAAGGACTTATATTTTTTTTTCACAACTCAAAAACGATAAAAGTGCTTATTTTAATTTTAAATAAGAATTTGTAAGTACAGTTAGAGAAGTATGAAAGAATTGTATAACATGCTAACTCAGCAAAGCATTTAGAAGCTAAAAGACAGTTAGAGATTAAAAAAGTGTAGAAGGTTTCTGTTAGAGACTTGCTGCACTTATTGTAACTAACCATCCAGCTCATCAAGTGTAGTAGCTATATATAAATACCCTGTACGCAAATATCTCCATGCTGTTATTAAATATGAAACTATAATCACTAACCAAAAATCATTCATTCTCTCTCTTCTACCATCCTTTTTCTACTCTTCTTCAACAGTTTCTGATACCTTACATGGTATCAGAGCTGAATGATCCATGGAACCTGAATCCAATCCCATCACAAGCTATGAAAGTGCCGCTTCAAGAACTCCAAAGAGTCTCTTCGGCTAAAATGCGTTTGCTGCGTTCTCTTCAATCAAGCTCAATGAGCACAACTTCAAAGCATGGAGGAAGCAAGCCTTAGCATGCATCAAGATGAACAAGCTGCAAAATCATTTAGATCCACGAAAGATTCCTTCAAAATTCAACTTAGAAACTAAATCTAACATAACAGAAACACAATCATACGCTGACTGGGAAGCGCAGGGTCAATGCCTAGTGGCGTGGCTCATGTCGTCCATGGAAGCAACTTTTATCGATCGTGTGGTTGAATATGAATTTGCTTACCAGATCTGGAACGCTCTTGAAGAATACCTTGCTGCACGTGTAAAATCAAAGATCAAGCAACTGAAGGCACAGTTGAAGACGTTCAAGAAGCAAGGCTCCTCACTGTCAAAATACATGGCAAAAACCAATCAAGTTGCTGATTCTCTAAATGCACTTGGAGCACCACTGTCAACTGAGGACTACATTGAGGCAACACTTGGAGGACTAGGTGAATAGTACAGTACCTTCATTACAGTGACTAATGCAAGAATTGATCAGTTGTCTGAGAGCGAGTTCAAGTCTCAGCTGCAAACACAAGAACTAATTGAGAGGTTCAGAAAAGTAGAGCTTGGATCTGTTCAAGCAAATCTCACACAAAAAAATGATGCACCTAACAACAACAACAACAATTTCTACAACTCCAGAGGAGGCTTCAGAGGTGGACGTACCAGAGGGTTTAGAGGTGGAGGCAGCAGATCCTCGTGGTGGCAAGGAAACCAACCGCAATGTCAAGTGTGTGGAAAGGTAGGGCACATTGCTCTACAATACTACCACCGCTTTGACTAGAGCTTTACTAATCCGCAACTGCAACCTCTAAATGTGGCACCGCCTCCTTCCATGGCATTCCACAATGGTAGCCAGGTGCAACACCGCGCACCACAATCTGGTCCTCACCAGCCAATTGCTCAAAGTCCTCAGGCCTACCTTTCCCTGCCTTCTGCATTACCTGATGCCGGCTGGTATCCGGATTCTGGTGCATCGCATCACGTCACCTTCGATCAAAGCAACCTCAACACAGGATCAGATTATGATGGATCACAACAGGTGTATGAAGGTAATGGTCAAGGTATGAAAATTACACACATTGAAAATTCTATAATGCGTGTATCTCTATCAAATAGGCCTTTTAAATTGCAGAACTTGCTTCATGTTTCCAACATTTCAAAAAATTTAGTAAGTGTAGCTAAGTTTGCCCTGGACAACTGTGTTTTCTTTGAGTTTTGGCCTTATCTATGCAATGTGAAATGTCAGCTAACCAGACAGATCCTACTATAAGGACTTCTTAAGGATGGCCTCTACAGATTTGAAGGAGTTTCAATAAATACAAGTCCCAACACACCACACAACACCTCACAGTATCCTTCTACACCAGTAAATGTGAACACCTACATAACACACAACACATCCCAGGCATCTACAAAAACCAGAAAAACACACTTACACACCTCTTCAACCTCAAAACCCTTTCTTCATGCCACTGTGACTCCCGACCCTGATGCTAACCTAGTGACTCCGGATTCTGCAGCAATCACAAATATGTACAAAAGTGAACATCACAGCTCTATAGAAAATGTATCTGCACACATTACTTGTAAACATAGCAACCAAGTGATGCAATTATGGCATCGAAAACTTGGTCACCCAAGTGATAAAATAGTAAGCCTTGTTATGAAAGAATGTAATATCCCTCATGATTCAATAAATAAAGAGAAATCTATTCCTACTTTGTGTCATGCATGCTGCATCAGCAAATTACATCAGTTACCCCACCCTGAGTCCCACACAACCTATGAACCTCTAGAACTCGTATTCTCAGACATCTGGGGACCAGCCCCTATTTACAGTATACTAGGCCATTGATATTATATCTGTTTCATTGATGCAAGCACTAGGTATACATGCACCTATCTGTTAGAAACAAAGGGCCAAGCCTTTGACGCGTCTGTAAAATTCAAAGCGCTCATTGAAAACAGAACAGGTCTGAAGATCAAATCCCTCCAAACTGACAATGCAAAGGAATATCTCTCAAATGCGTTCAAAACTTATCTTGCCTCTAATAGAATCCATCATAGGTTAACCTGCCCTTACTCTCATCAACAAAATAGAACTGTTGAAAGAAAACATCGCCACATCACAGAAACCACTCTCACTCTACTTGCCCAAGCATCCTTACCCTTATCCTTCTGGGGAGATGCTACCCTCTCTGTCACTTACCTCATCAACAAATTACCTAGCCCTACACTCTCCTACAAGACTCCATTAGAACTCCTCACCAGACGAAAACCTGTCTACTCATTTCTCAAACCATTTGGCTGTACATACTACCCCCTGCTTAAGCACCACAACCCTCACAAATTTGATCACAAGTCTCACCAGTGTCTTTTCATTGGGTACACAGACAACCAGAAAGGGTATCGATGCTTATCCCCGTCAGGAAAGGAGTTCGTCTCCAGAGATTTCATCTTCAATGAGTTTGAATTTCCATTTTCCCATATCTTCCCTACCGTATCTGACTCTCCTCCAGTACCACCAATTCCCGCCCACTCAAGTCCCCTCCTACTCCCCCTTCCTGCTCTGCCTACCCGACCCTGCCCTGCACCTCTCCTCCTTCAACCCTCTAGCCCCTCCCCTGCCCACCCAGATACCGGTTTTGCACCTCAACTCTCTCAGCCTCTAGCACCCTCTCACCAGCCACATCATCCCCTTCCCCAACCCTCTAGCCCAGTCCCCATACCCACTATTCCTACACTCAACATGTCAGCCCCCAATTCCATGTATGCATCATATAGAATTTCCAATACTAATAGTAATTGCATACCTGTGTCTCAACCTCCTACATCTGCTTGCTATCCTGATTCTTCTAATACTGTGATTGAAGGTTCTCCTATTTCTAACGCCCCTGCAAGTGTTGCTTTGAGAAATTTGCAGGTTCCGCACCCACTGCCTGGAGAAGTTTCCCCTGTGAACAGCCACCCGATGCAGACTCGGAGCAAATCGGGCATTTTCAAGCCCCGCACATATGCAGCGGTGGTCCATGAGGGTACCTAAATCTGTGAGAGTGCCTCCCAGCACAAACGAGCTCCTGGGACGTTGGGTGGTGTTGATTTGGCCCCTGTTGCTCCCGTGGCGGTGATGGATGGCAGTCCTGGGTGGCGCGACTATACCACTGCGGTGATGGCACTGGTTATAGCCGCTGATCCAGTCGACGGCAGAGGCAGTTCTAGTCCTTGAGCCCCTGTGGCGGTGGCGGCTGGTGCTTCCGGCAAACTCATGCGAGCCCTAGCCCCTGCGGTGGTGATGGTTGATGCCCCTATCCCTAGCTCGGTTGATGAGGCGTTGCGAAGCTCCCATTGGCGCGAGGCAATGGAGGAGGAATTTGAAGCCCTAATGCGTAACAATACATGGCGTCTCACCGATAGGCCCACACCCACAGCTCCTGTCATCGGCTGCAAGTGGGTGTTTCGCATTAAGAAGCATCCTGACGGAACGGTACAGAAGTACAAGGTGAGGCTTGTTGCGAAGGGGTTCCATCAAAAGGAAGGTGTCAATTTTGACCAGGTCTTCAGTCCCGTGGCTAAACCAGCCACTATTCGGATAGTATTAAGTATTGCACTTGCAAAAGGGTGGCGGGTTTGCCAATATGACTTCAATAATGCATTTCTTAACGGTAACCTAGAGGAAGAGATCTTTATGACCCAGCCTGAAGGATTCATCTCATCTGCTTACCCTCAACATGTCTGTCAACTCCAGCGATCCCTCTATGGCCTAAAGCAGGCTCCAAGAGCCTGGTTCACAAAACTAAAGCACACTCTTCACCTATTTAGATTTTAGAACACCAAATCAGAAGTGGTACGTTCATTCTTGTGTATGTTAACGACATCTTAGTCACTGGCTCCTCTGACTCTGAAGTTCAAGACCTGGTCAGGCAGCTACACTCCACTTTCTCTCTTAAAGATCTTGGTGAGATGAGCTACTTTTTAGGCATTGAAGTGGTACGACACCATGATGCAGAAATTCGCCTCTCACAAACCAAATACATCACAGACCTTCTCCACAAAGCTGAAATGTTCAATGCAAAACCTATGCCCACTCCCATGACCTCTGGTCTGAAGCTCTCAGCCCATGGAGGAGAGCCCTTTTCCAAGCCGGCTCTGTATCGATCCTTTGTTGGTGGGCTCCAGTATGCTACAATCACATCCCCTGAGATATCTTATGCCATCAATAAGGTCTCTCAATTCATGCGTTGTCCTCTTGAAAGTCATTGGAAGGCAGTAAAGCGAATTTTACGCTATCTTGCTGGAACAGTTCATCATGGTCTTCGATTCCAGAAATCTGAAGATTGTAGACTTTAAGGGTTCTGTGACTCGGATTGGGGAAGTGACGTAGATGACCGAAATCAACAAATGGCTTTTGTGTGTATCTAGGACCAAATCTTGTCTCTTGGTCCAGTCGAAAGCAAACAACAGTCTCCAGGAGCTCCACGGAGACAGAGTATAGAAGTCTTGCTGCAGGGCTCACTGAAATTATATGGATCCAAAATCTTCTTGCTGAAATACATGTTGTATCTACAGTTATACCAAGCCTTTACTGTGACCGCCAGAGTGCAGTACTACTAACTGCTAACCCTGTGCAACACAGCAAGAGCAAGCACTTTGAGTTGAACCTCCACTTTGTCAGAGACTATGTCACCCAAAAGAAGATTACCATTCAACATATTCCAACTCAAGATCAAATTGCTGATACACTGACTAAGCCACTCTCAGCACCACAATTTTTGCATCTCAGAACTAAACTCAGGGTAACTGAAAGAGACCAAGGCCACAAACCCATAAAGTAGCAGGGTTGATGTAAGTACAGTTAGAGAATTATGAAAGAATTGTATAACATGCTGACTCAGCAAAGCATCTAGAAGAGGCAGTTAGAGATTAGAAGAGTATAGACTTGCTGCACTTGTTGTAATTAACCATCCAGCTCATCAAGTGTAGTAGCTGTGTATAAATATCCTATACGCAAATATCTCCATGCTGTTATTAAATATGAAACTATAATCACTAACCAAAAATCCTTCATTCTCTCTCTTCTACCTTCCTTCTTCTACTCTTCTTCAACAGTTTCTGATACCTTACATGGTATCAGAGCTGAATGATCCATGGAACCTGAATCCAATCCCATCACAAGTCATGAAAGTGCCGCTTCAAGAACTCCAAAGAGTCTCTTCGACTAAAACGCTTTTGCTGCGTTCTCTTCAATCAAGCTCAATGAGCACAAAAATCCTTCATTCTCTCTCTTCTACCTCCCTTTCTCTGCTCTTCTTCAACAGTTTCTGATACCTTACAGAATTCAAAGCACCTTCTAACCCAACCCCTCAACCCCAATGTTCTAAAAATCGTTCACCTAATCGATTCGGTCCGCTTGTAAAACTATCCTGCAAAAAATCGACAAAAAAACTGATCAAACCGGTGGTTAACCGAAAAACCGGACGAACTAGCTGGATTTCAGCAGGCACCGATTCTCCCAGGTAACGAAACGGCGCCGTTTGGCTTTAAAAAAAAAGCTGAAGAACGCATTGCAGCCACTTTGGCACTTTCCAACCCTAAATCCTTAATCTCTTTGAAAACTCCTGGCCATGGTCACCTCCCACTCCCAATCCTAATCTCTTCGACCTTCTGCCTACGAAGAACAACCACCATCGTCAAACGAAACAGACACTGGAGCCAAGCGCCACTGTCGCGTGTCGAAGCCTCAACGTCGCGAGTCGTCGGCTTGTTGTCGTTACCGTCACCGAAGAGTGGTCGTCTGGCTCTAGCCTTCTGTGCTCTTCTACGGTTAGTTGAAAACTTATTTAATTTTTGAATGCTATATTCAATTTTTTATTATATATTAAATTTTTTTTTATAATTTTACTGTATATTTAATTAAATCGATTCGACCACGATTCGATCCCAATTGAACCATTGAACCATTAAATCTATCACTTGGCCAATTCAATGGCCGATCCAATTCTCGCAACCTTGCTCAACCCTCACCCCCTCAACCTTCAACCCTCAACATGAGAGAGCAAATTCAATGCCTCTCCTGCACGCCACGCACTAAATAAAGAATATGAGTGAAAAAGACATATAATATTTTAATTCACTTATCTATATTTTTATTTAATATAGTCTCTTTTTTCTTTTCATCTGGTGCTCCCATTTTTTAAAACTAAATTCACTTGTAGTCTCATTTTATATATTTTATTTGTTTTGTATTTATAAACCCGAAAAAAAAGAATACGGGTGAAATTGACAAAGGACACAAAAATTTTAATATAAAGACTTATTTATATTCTTATTTAATATAGTCCTTTTTTTTAATCTGTACTTTTATTTTTAAAACTAAATTCACGTGTACTCTTATTTTATATAATACAAGTGTAATTACCCGTACCATGCACGTGATAAGATTGAAATTATAATTTTAAATTATTTTTTAAAATTAATTTAAATTATAATAATTTGATTAATAAAAAATTAATATGTTATGCATTGTTTGTTTTTTTTAAATTTAGTATTAATTGGATTAACTCTAAAATAGTTATTAATCGATTTTAATAATCTACTTTCTTTAATAAATCAGACATATATACTGAATGTGATCATAAATAATATAGTAATAGTTAAATCTACCAACAAACATATTGGCTATTATCACACTCTAAAACAAATTAAATATAAAGGCTATTAGTACGCACTTATAAATCTATAAAATCGCACTGTCTTTAATTCGTGTAAGGGTTTATTTATCAAATAAACTTAAAATATAAACAAAAAATATTTATAAAATGGACCTAGCATCACTTGAAAGAATCATGCAAAATAATCAACTTACCTTATCATCCATAAGAACCATTTTTATGTAAGTCGTGTTGTTCTTGTCAAATTTAGATGAGACTTTTCATAACCTTATAATTCTTGCCTTTATTTTTCAAACTTTTTCATTACATAATCTATCATAGGTAATTCTGTTGATAGAATCGTAGTTAGTATCCTTTAGGTATGAAAAATAATAAACAGAAGAAGTTCTATGTCTGAGGTACGAATTTTCTAGATGATAAATAATTGTAACAATTCACTATTAATCCTTATATATATATATACACACACTAATTATACACGGTAATAGTAAACAAATATTTTCAATGGAGATACTTACTCAATATATATGTTATCGACATTAATTATATGCCAATATTTTTAGGAAAGAGCTAAAAGAGGATATATATAAATATATATAATATTATTGCTATACAGGAAGCATACATAAATTGCTACATTTTTTTATTATGTTATACAACTTAAAATTATACTATCATATTATTATTAATCCTAGATACTTTCTATAATTATATCAAATTTAATTATGAATCTAAATAAATAAAATAGATAACATTCAATATTACTTTTTTCTTTTTTACATTCAATATTACTGTAAATATAAAAAGTAAAATAATTAATGAAAAAATATGAGCAGAAAATAAAACATATTAATTAAAATTCAATTTGTTATCTAATTAATCTTGTGTCCATACTATATAACTTTATAAAAATATTATGAATCACAACCTTTTTTATTCTAAAAAAAAAAAAAGAAAAACACTATATGTAACCTTTAGTAGTACAAAAAATAATTATAAAAATTAATTATTGATATTGATATTAATCATAATTGATTATTAATACTCTAATTTTTTAAAATATATTTTACCTTTTTAAAATATAATGCATGTACCGTGTAGACTTTATTATTATTATTATTATTATTATTATTATTATTATTATTATTATCCACTAATTGATATCAAATTAAATGGGTCACTATTAATGTGTGCATCAATTATCTCTTAATAAAATTATTGCACTTGAATGAGAATTAGAACTATATCAATTGATATAATTAGAATGATTAAAAATATCGATGATTTATAAGAAGTTTAATAACGCATTAAATATTAATTTGATATAATTATAATGAAGATATTTTCTTAAATTAATATAATCATGCATTATTCATGAGCTAATTGTAATATAATTAAAATAAATTTATTTGAAAAAAAATTCATGTATAATTTTCAGAAATTATAATAATTTTTTATTTATATATACGTATATATTAATTTTTTGAAATAATTATATATATATATATATATATATATATATATATATATATAAATTATATTTTATTAAACTTCATGTTACCAGCTATTAAAAATATTTAAATCACATGTATTAATTTTTTTTGTTATAATTATTTCGTTTTATATATATAATTATTTTTTATTCTACAATCGTGCAATAATATTTTTTATAATATTATTGCTATATATGAAGCAGCTTTATATTACTATAATTATATCAAATTTAATTATGACTGTAAATAAATAAAATAGGAAACAATCAAAACTAATTTTTTTATAGTCAAAATTTACTGTAAATATAAAAAATAAAATCACTAATGATTAAAAATTTGAGTAGAAAATAAAAATCCATAAGCTAAATTTAATTTGTTAATTAATTAATTTTATGTCCATATAATAATAATAATAATAATAATAATAATAATAATAATTATTATTATTATTATTATTATTATTATTATTATTATTATTATTATATATTGATTAAAACTGTGAATACATACTAATAAAATTATTACATACGAATGAGAATTAGAACTATATCAATTATATTAATTATATAAATTATTATTATTATTATTATTATTATTATTATTATCATTATTATTATTATTATTATTGAGTAATGATGATAATTCATGTGATAATGAATATTACCTATAAAAAATCTAAAATTAAATAATATTCAAGTATAATTATGTGACAATTATAATTCAAAAATTATTGTATATGAAGTCACGTGAATTATTATTATAATTGATATAATAATTGCTATAATTGCTACATATTCTCAATCTTATCAGTTGTATCAATTTAACGGTATCAATTATATTCAAATTAGTAGTCAATTATTTTTATGAAAATTCTTGCTATAATTAGGTTATACTTATGAGATTATCTTATATTAATCATTATAATTAATTTAATAAAGATATTTATTAAATATATATGTTATCTATATTAATTATATGCCAATATTTTTAAGAAGGAGTTTAAAAAAGTGATATATAAATATATATAATATTATTGTTATATAAAAAATAAATTTAAATAATATATTAAATATTAATTTGATATAATTATAATAAAAATATTTTTCTAAAATAATATAATCATACATTATTTATGAGCTAATTATAATGCAATTAAATATATAATATTATTCTATATTATTTATTTACCGTCATGATTTGATTTGATTGTTTTCTAGTTTATTTACTTACATAAATGATTAAAATATATAACATAACTATCGTAATTATTATAATTTTATGATATAATTATAATTAACATGTTTTATCATAATTAAATATTGATTTGATATAATTATAATAAAAAAAGTTTCCTAAAATAATATAATCATACATTATTTATGAACTAATTATAATACAATTAAAGATATTATTATATCATAATGTCTACTTACTATATTAATATAATATCAAAAGATACATGTTTCATTATCTACTTAATATACTAAAACTGGATTTTCCCCCAACTACTAAAGGTGACGTGTCGATCTCTCATGCCTCCGTTTTCCCTCCAAAACGAATAAAAATTTTTTTCTATTCTAAATTATTTTATTGTAATTATATTATAATTAATACTAAATGAATAATATATAATTATACTAATTTAGCAACATATCTTCGTTATAATTATATCAAATCAATATTTAATGCACTATTAAACTACTTATCAATTATCAATTAAAAATACTTTTAATAATTTTAATGATAATAATAATATCAATAATAGTAATAATAATAATAAAAAATTTTTGTTACCCGATTCACGTATATCAAATAATTTTTCTAAATTATTTTATAAAAAATATCTTTAATATAATTATATTGTAATTAATATTTAGTGAATAATATATAATTATACTAATTTAGAAACATATCTTTATTATAATTGTATCAAAATCAAAATTTAATACATTATTAAAAAATTACCTTAATAATAGGTAATTTACATATTTATTTTTGTTTTACTAAAGTCTATATATAGTGTTTTTCTGTGGTACATGAATATAAATTTGAGAGTCAATTCATAATTTTATATTTAGTGTTTTTTTTTTTTACTACTTCATAGAATAAAAATGTATTTTTCGTTTTTTATTGAAGTTGATCCTTTTAAGGTACAATTTATAATTTTTTTATAATATTTTTCATATACTCATTCTATTATATTATTCTTTTGATAATTTTTTATTTGTTGTTACTCTAAGTTATTCTTATCGTCTAATATTCCAGTTTGATTGTCTTTTGCCACAATCATTTACAATGCATCACATCCATGAAATACCTCATCGAGTTGTCTTCACTGATTCGGCTTCCAACTATATGGATGTAAGCATTCAAAGAAGAGGCAATAGTCTCTACTTTACCGAAGGATGGTTGGATCTATTCACCTATTATGACCAACCCAATGGAATGTGGTTAAAGTTAGATTTTTTAGGAGGAGCTCGATTTTTGATTGAGGAATTGCATCCACTGAACTTTATAGGGCAAGTTCAAGTTCCATCCCCTCCATGCTTTTTACGTCTGCCCGAAAATCTTCGAAGTGAAGCACATAATGAAATTGAATTCCCTCAATTTCAGTTCGGTTTTGCTAAATTCGTGACAAATTCAGATATGCAATTTCAACGATTGGTAATATATTTAAATTTTCTTAGTTTAAGCTGTTCATTATTAGAATAATTTTTTAACATATTTTGATTTTTTTCAGAAATTACCAGCTTTCAATTGGATGCATGCAATGCCATTGAGGGGAATAAGAGTTAGTTTGGTTTCTCGGTGTGACAATTCTATACCTTGCCGCATTGCACGGATAGCGGATGATGAAGCTTATCTAACAAGAGGATGGTCTGATTTTGCACGAATTCTAAATATTGAAACTTACGATGTTATTTCAGTTGGTTGTCGTTACAAGAATGATTCTATACTATAGGTGACTAAGGACTAGAATAGGTTCAATATTGTTTAGGTAATTTGGTTTTACTATTAGTATTTGATTAAATTATAATTATAGAATTTTAAATTATTGCCTCAATTTATATATTACGATGATTTTTTGTTGATGTACTATTTTTAAATAATTTAATAAAATGAAGTAGTGTCAGATATTATTAAGTTAATTTTTATCCTTTATTTTTTTATTTATATTTTCATTATATTTGACAAAAAAATGAACCTACACATATATTAAATCGTTGACCTAAAGACAATTTATTTGCCAATAGAAACAGATTTTATTTATAATTGGAATAAAATTTATTTGCCAATAATCGGTGGATAAAATTGAAATTACACCCGTGTCATATAATTATAATTGATTAATTGGTATAAAATAAAATTATACCCGTACCATGAGTAATAATCTAAATAATTATATCTTAACAAAATATAATTTGAAATAATTTATAAACAATTATCTTAACAAAAATAATTATTTAATAATTGATTTAAAAATCAATGCAAAAAATAATTATTAATAATAGTATTATTAACTGGGTATAATTTCAAATTATTACTTGAAATATAAATAATATATGGAAATCTATTGAGTAAATCAATGATTTTGCACCTTAATAATTTGACAATTATTATTCAATTAACCAGTTAATTGAATTAGTAATAACAATTTTCAATTTCAAGTTTTGTATATTAAGTAGTTTTTAAAAATTGGGTAATAACGATTTACACGGAAAAATCATTGATAAATTCAATTAACCATATAGAAGATAATATACTAACAGTTTTAGTATATTTTTTATGGCAAGCGAAATTATTTCTTCAGATTTTCTATTAAAATTGAAATTAGTAATAGTTTAAAAAAAGGTTTATTAATAAAATTACTAATAGTCACATTTTTATACACAGGATATATGTTTTCTATATATTATTTAAAAAATATAATGAAACATGAATAATGAATGAGTATGTTATTTCTTCGACTAGCTAATTAATGCAAAATCGAGTACCCTTTTTTATTTGATTGAGGTCATAT
The DNA here is from genome assembly GCF_003086295.3 of Arachis hypogaea. NCBI lineage: Eukaryota > Viridiplantae > Streptophyta > Magnoliopsida > Fabales > Fabaceae > Arachis > Arachis hypogaea. The sequence goes on along the minus strand of NC_092049.1, from coordinate 130,897,094 downwards.
TCCGTTTGGTGAAAGTTTCAATCACCTTAATTAAATCCTATCTTTGTGCGTTAATTTATACAGGTAGTAATATGTTACATATTATTTGGTATATCTAAATAGTTATTTCCCATAGCGGAAATGTAAAAAATCATATTAAAGTTTATTGTCAAATAATTAGTGGATGAATAATAGTAGATTATATTATTTTGGGAAACTATTTTCATTATAATTATATCAAATCAATATTTAATTATGATAAAATATGTTAATTATAATTATATCATAGAATTATAATAATTACGATATTTATGTTATATATTTTAATCATTTATGTACGTAAATAATTAGAAATCAATCAAATCAAATTATCACGGTAAATAATATGTTGTATATTATTACGGAAAATAATCCGTAGATAAAATTAAAATTACACCCGTGTCATATAATTATAATTGATTAATTGGTATAAAATGAAATTATACCCGTGTCATGAGTAATAATCTAAATAATTATATCTTAACAAAATATAATTTGAAATAATTTATAAACAATTATCTTAATAAAAATAATTATTTAATAATTGATTTAAAAATCAATGCAAAAAATAATTTTTAATAATAGTATTATTAACTGGGTAAATAATATATGGAAATCAATTGAGTAAATCAATGATTTTGCACCTTAATAATTTGACAATTGTTACTCAATTAACCAGTTAATTGAATTAATAATAACAATTTCCAATTTCAAATTTTATATATTAAGTAATTATTAAAAATTGGGTAATAACGATTTACACGAAAAAATCATTGATAAATTCAATTAACCATGAAGAAGATAATATACTAACAGTTTTAGTATATTATTTATGGCAAGGGAAATTATTTTCTCAAATTAAATTTTATATAATTAGTAAGTCTCTATAATTAAAGTAATACAAAACTGTTTCATATATAACAATAATATTATATATATTTATATATCTCTTTTTTATCTCTTTTTTTTAAAATATTGGCATATAATTAATGTAAAAAATATATGATATTAAACTGTTTTGTTACGCATATATATGAATTATATAATAACCCGTATAATTTATACGTATGACATAATACATATGTCAAAAAAAGATTTCATAATTTTTGAAAACCACTGTTTTGTTATATGAAATTGAAATTGAAATTAAATAATTTTTATTTATATAATTTTTTTATATTAGTATCAAGTATTTCCATTAAAAATTTATATCGTTTGTAATTAGTATATATATATATATATATATATATATATATATATATATATATAAGTCGTAATAGTCAATTGTTTCAATTATTTTTCATCTACAAAATTCGTACCTTATTCGTATTTTTTTCTCTCTTCATTATTTTCCATACCTAATGACTACAAGTTATGATTCTATCAATAGTATTACCTGTAGTAGATTATGTAATGAAAAGGTTTGGAAAATAAAGGCAAGGATTATAAGGTTATGGAAAGTTCCATCCAAATTTGACAAGAGTAAGACAGTTTATCTAAAAATGGTTCTCATGGATGATAAGATAGGTTGATTATTCTACATGATTTCTTCGAGTGATGCTAGGTCCAGTTTATATATATTTACTGTTCACATTTTAACTTTATTTCGTGAGTAAACTCTTGGAGGAATCAACCACAGTGCGATTTAATAGAGTTGTAAGTGCTAATAGTCTTCGTTTTTAATTTGTTTTAGTGTGATAAAATCTATTATTCAGTTAAGAATTATTTGGCAAAGATGTCTGAGAATGATCTGATTGAGGGGAAAGTTTATGTCTTCTCAAATGTGTGTAGAATAACCTTTAAGAAGGAGTCACGTATAGTAAATACAATCGATGATCGTAACATTTCTGACAATCATTTCAATTTTCTCGATCATACTGATATATTGAGACAAACAAATGAAAAAGCTAACTTATTTGGTGCATAGTTAATTTGTATTATTATTATTATTATTATTATTATTATTATTATTATTATTATTCATTTATTTGTCTTTAATTTCATGCTTTTAATTCGTCTTTTTTTTTTAAATTAGATGTTATTGGACTCTTAATCGGAAAAGGAGAACTTATAAAATTATATCGAGTATTATTAGATTATTTATGGTCATAATGAGTATATATGCCTGATTTATTGAAAAAAGTAGATTAAATAACTATTTTATAGTTAATACAATTAACACTATATTAAGAAAAGAAAAACAACGCATATAAGTTATTTTTTTATTAATTAAATTATTATAATTAAAATAAAATTTAACATAACAACTTAAAATTATAATTTCAATCTTATCACGTGCATGGCACGGGTGATTAAACTTGTTTTTTATAGATAAAATCGGTTTTTATTGGTAACTAAATTATGTTTAGGTCAACGAAAACTATATGTTTAAGTAGAGATTTTTTGTCAAATATAATGAAAATACAAATAAAGAAATAAAGAATAAAAATAAACTTAAATAATATATCTGGCACCACTTTATTTTATTAATTATTAAATTATTTAAAAATAATACATCCACGAAAAATACTCATAATATATAAATTGAGGCAATAATTTAAAATTTTCTAATTATAATTTAATCAAATACTAATATTAAAACCAAATTACTTAAACAATATTGAATCTATTCTAGTTCTTAGTCACGTATAATATAGAGTCATTCTCGTAATGATAACTAACTGAAATAACATCGTAAATATCAACATTTAGAATTCGTGCAAATTCAAACCATCCTCTTGTTAAATAAGCTTCATCATCCGCTGTCCATGCATTGCGGCAAGGTATATAATTGCCACACAGAGAAACCAAACTAACACTTATTCCTCTCAATGGCATTGCATGCATGCAAAAGAAAGGCGGTAATTTCTGAAAAAAATCACAATATGTTATAAAATTATTTTAATAATGAACAACTTAAAATAAGAAAATTTAAATATATTACCAATCGTTGAAATTGCATTTCCGAGTTTGTCACGAATTTAGCAAAACTGAACTTAAACTGAGAGAATTCAATCTCATTATGTGCTCCACTTTGAAGATTTTCGGGCAGACGTAAAAAGCATGGAGGGGATGGAACTTGAACTTGCCCTATAAAATTTCGTGGATGCAATTCCTCAATCAAAAATCGAGCTCCTCCCAAGAAAGCTAACTTTAACCACATTCCATTAGGTTGGTCATAATAGGTGAGTAGATCCAACCATCCTTCGGTAAAGTAGAGATTATTGCCCCTTCTTTGAACACTTACATCCATGTAGTTGGAACATGAATCAGTGAAGACAACTCGATGAGGTATTTCATGGATGTGATGCATTGTAAACGATTGTGGTAAAAGACAATCAAACTGGAATATTAGACGATAAGAATAATTTAGAGTAACAACAATTAATAAATTATTAAAAGAATAATATAATAGAATGAGTATATGAAAAATATTATAAAAAATTATAAATTGTACCTTAAAAGGATCAACTTCAATAAAAAACGAAGAATACATTCTTATTCTATGAAGTAATAAAAAAATACTAAATATAAAATTATGAGCTGACTCTCAAATTTAGATTCATGTACCACAGAAAAACAATTTATAGACCTTAGTAAAACAAAAATAAATATGTAAATTACTTATTATTAAGGCAATTTTTTATTATGTACAGTAATTACGCATTATAATTGATAAGTAGTTTAATAGTGCATTAAATATTGATTTGATATAATTATAATGAAGATATGTTCTTAAATTAGTATAATTATATATTATTCATTAAATATTAATTATAATATAATAATATAATTATAATAAAGGTATTTTTTATAAAATAATTTAGAATAGATGAAAAATTTCATTCGTTTTGGAGGGAAAACGGACTCATGAGAGATCGACACGTCACCCTTATTAGCTGGGGAAAAACCCAGTTTTAGTATATTAAGTAGATATTTGTTTTGTATTTATAACTTATATTTATTTTTTAATTTTAATATAATTTATGTTTAATTTAGTATACCCGAGTCCAATTTTTGTGATGGTATATTTTTTATTTCATGAGACTATGATAATTTTTCTACTAATATATTGTTTATTTTCTCTTTTGTTATATGTTTTGGTATTTTTTATTTAATTTTTTATCCGTATTCGATACTCTCATCTTTAAAGCTAAAATCTCGCATACCCACGTGTTATATACTTTATTTGTTTTATATTTGTAACTTATATTTATTTTTTAATATTAATATAATTTATTTTTATATTTAAAAATATTAATTTTAAATATTGTTTATTTTAATATATTCTTTTTAAATTATTTTTTTAAAATGTCATCGTATCTTATTTAATAAAGATTTTTTTTTAAATGTCATAATCGTATCTTATTTAATAAAATAAATAAAATAATTTGTTATAACTGAATAAAAATATAATTTTAAAATCTAAAATATTAAAATAGATAATAAATTAATAGATCTCTCATTTTATTAACTTCTCATTCTTTTTTATTTTTTTTTAATGTGAGACTAACGTTATACACTTTTCCTACTTGTAACATTAATACAATCATGCTTGTACATATATATTTACACGTTTATGCTGATGACATAATATTAATTCGGTGTCTTTATTATATTACAATATTAATGGCTTTAGTAGAAGATTGGACACCATGTATATGAACGTTGATCATGAACACATTGGAATTCTTTAGTTTCATTCTTTTGAATTTTTCTTTGTAGTTTGTACACTAGCTACCTAACTAGCTTTAATTACCATTTTCGAATCTACTATTTTCAAACTTTTTAATAGACACAGAGACTAATTAAGTTAAACCCTCGTTAATAAACTACCGAATAGTGCATGCTTGCAAGTTGTATGCAAAATTAAAGTATAGGATGAAAATTTGACCCATCGCGCGGTTTATTGAATATGTAGAAACCTACATGGCAACATAATCATCATTGCAATGCTGGAATAATTAAAAATTAATTAATTAATGCTGTCTATTCTCTATCTTAAATACTCTCAAGTCTTTCGACCAACATAAATACGTTCTTTTGCTTTCTTAAATTTACACCAGCTATAAAAACAAAAACTCTAATCTCTTGTTATCAACGTTTGTCGTTTGGAAAATTAAATTGGTAGAGTTAAAAAATTAAAGTTTCAAATATTCAAAAGTTTAATTAAAATTTAATTGAGATTTATTAAATATAGTAAAATAATATATTTATGTATAAAATATATTTTAAAAAAATTATTTTTTAATTATTTATTATTTCAAATTAGTTAACTGTTAAAAAATTAGACCAATTCAACTGATTAACTAATTTTTTTATTGAATTTTTTTATTTTTTAACTAATTTTTTAATAACAAACTTTTTATATAAATTAAATCAAACTGGTTTAATGATAAATTTTTTATTAACTCAATTAAATTGATGAGTTTGATGCACTTATTAGAACCATGCTTATTATATATACTGTATTATGCGGGCCTGGAGAAAATGCAAAGACAATTAAAAATCAGAAGTAAAAGATGAACAACAAAATAGTATTTATAATTTATATATGTTTATGAAACATGCTATCCATTGATTTAACTGGCAAAATCTATTAGGTTGCTACAATTATGAAGGGAGAAAAGAAATGAAAAAGAAGGAAAAAAAAAAGGTCAACCACAACGGTACCATGCAACCACACTCCACACATATTCTAATTGTTGACTTATATTTGTACGAGTAATATTATATATCTAAATTTTTTTATAAATTAAGTTTAATTAAGTTAAATAATAAAATTTAAATTATAACTGATTTTTGTTATGTTAGACCAATTTAGTTAAATTTGATTAACAAAAAGATTTAGATGTATAATAGTATATTCTATTTTTATTATTTATCTTTGATTTAGTTCTAGAAACACTAATAATCCTTACGTGTTTCTGACGTGTATATATGTGTTGCTGGCATGCATTGAAATTAAGATGGAATTGTTGGATGTATAATGCATGTTATAACATTTTGAATGACTTCGGATGCAAGATAACCAAATGATCAGTTCTTTGGGCGTTCTTTGTTTTTTTTTTTTTTTAGTTAAATGATCAAGTAGTTAATGAACCACAGGAATGGCTATAGTCTATATGTGAGAATAATATATTAATCTCAACTATCAGCTATGGGATGATTGATGAATTAATGGCCGAAAAGTATTTAAGATAGAATTAGCCAACAAAATATTATAAAAAGTAATACATTTAAAATGTATTGTATATATAACAATTCAAAGGTTTTCAATAATTTTTTTTTTATTTTTGATTAATGTCCTAAAGATATTATAAATCTACTTTTTGACTTTGATTACTCTGTGTATTAAATGCGGCGATAAGATGATGGCGGTGTCATGGGAATGAAAGACGCAACAAGTAAGAAAGAATGCTTGACAGTGTGAGATTTAGTACCAATTTCTGATCATTTATTTTCTTCCTATTGGATGGAATGTGGTTGGAATTTAAATGAGAGTGAAATGTAAAATTAAATTCACTAGCTAGGCTGAAATTCAAACCAATCTAGAGTGTTCTTTTGCCTATAAATACACATCAACACACACCCCCCTTTCTACTACTATCTCTCTCATTTCTCTCTCTTGAAGCCTTTTTTTTTTCTTCACTTCATTGCTACTTATCCCTAATCTCTTGATTCCTTTGGTGCATAAACCATAAAAATGGAGACACCAAATACCAAAAAAATATACCCAAACATGAATCAAATAAGAGATTTGTTCGTGTCCAACACCACCTCGTCCAACTCCAGCCCCAAAGGATGATGAAAGCAACCCAAAAACTTCAACCAACCCAAGCTCGTATAGCATCAAAGGTTCTTTGTGCCCTGAACCATTATCAAAGCCACGTGCAATAATAAATACTTCTTCAAAAGGGGCTTCAAGCCATAAGCCACCATCAATGGGCGCGGCATTTGGTCGTCGCAAAGGAGTTTGAAGCCATCATCCCTCAACTCCCAGATCTCATCATCAGCTTTCATCACACTTTCTCACCATTCAATAAATAGGTCTCATTTTATGTCGCTTTTTTTTCCCCATTATATATAATAAGTTGCATTATCTACAATAATTTGGTACTATTTGATCCAAATATATAGTGGATCTCAACTAGTCATCAATATGTTATTTCAACCAGCAGATATACTTGATATTGATGAAGATCATTACCAAAGTCATCTATTTGAATCTTAATTCTATATGTTTCTATCTCCTCTCTTTCCTTTTCCATGAACTTATTTTTAATTGTGTGCTTTTTCATTTTTTTAAGCGACATTACTTTATCATACCTCTTTAATTTATAGTAATTTCTGAATTGGGAATGTTTGACATCTATAGTTTTAACTTTTAATTTGGTAACTTGTAATTTATTCCCCTTAATTTTATGTTAACCGCCGCAACCATTGACATTCTATATATGGAACAAAATTCAATGTGGTGGGTCTAGTCCCTGCTATCTGACTAAATCCTACTTTCAAGTTGCATCATCATCATCATCGTTACGACATACTTCAACTGGTGGACCAGGTTTTGAGTTCTAAGTTTGGTAGCTTATAAATAAACACTTTTTATTATTATACATTATTAAAAAATATTATCTAAAAGGTAGCACACAATCTTCCTTGACAGTCTATTCTTTTTCTCTCTCCAATATTCATGTGACTCTGCTCGGACCACCCTATATTATTATGATAATCTATTGAATTTGCGTTCATGTCCAAAAGGTAATTAGCGTTATGATGATAATAAGGCCAGCGAAACAAAGCGATTTTATTTATTCTTCATTAAAAAATAAAAGGGAGAAATGAAGCTTTTATAAAACTCAGAAATTGAAAAGTATGCGTTCACTTGTTACTAGAAAGAAACGAAGAGAGGGAATATCCACTCATGCATGATTCATATCAGGCCAACAAAATTAATCTATCCAAAATATATAATAGAAAAAGTTTAATTAATCATGCAGTTAATTTTTATAGTTAATATCAAAAAAATATTTTTTATTTTAAGTTTCAAATTCTTATTTTAAAATCTTAAATATTAAATTTTAAATTCATAATCTTAATTTTAGTCCTAATTCTAATCTTTAAATCTTCTAAAAAAAAATAAGAGATAAAAAATAATTTTATGATAAAAAATTAATTAATATTGACTAATTAAAATTTAATTTTTTATACTTATATAGAATATGAGAAGTCCAATAATAAATTTTTTTTAAAAATTTAAAACTTGATTATTAAGTCTCAAACCAAATCTTTAAACTTTGCTGTTGTATGTTATCTGAAATGAATTATGTAGGAAATAATTTTATTTTGTCTTATAAATCATGAAAAAACAGAATAAGGCAGGGAAGAAGAAGATGACACAGTCGTGTATCCTAATTTAGTTGCCTAATACAATGCAACTTATATCTAGTCTCTATCACAACGTTAGTGAAATTTTTAACATAAACTTGACTTGGTTATCTAACTATCTAGACTCAATGCTAAATGTTTATCCAAATTAACAAGAGATACATCAGATACAAGACAGAAATATCTCCAAAAAAAATCTGAAATCAATCTTGACTTTTCACTCCAAGTTTCTTTCTTTGTCTTTTCTTTCAATAGCTTTTTCTCAATACCTCACTTTAATGCCTTTTACCTAGGGGTGAGCACGGGTCGGTTTGGTTCGGATTTATGGTAAAATTAGAACCGAACCGATCAAAATGTAATTGGTTCGGTTTGGTTCGGATTTGTATTTTTTTGTACATGTACCCGAACCAAACCAAACCGATTAAAAACGGATTGGTTCGGTTCGGGTAATCAGGTACCTGATGACTTTGAAATTCATAAAAAAAAACTAAATTTTTATTTTAAAAATTCAACAAGTACAATAAACATGTAACATCAATAGAAATAATCCAAACATGTTAAACACCAAATACATCAGAAACTAAACTCATTAAAATCCAAACATATTAATAATGAATAATCATTGTCTAATGGAAAAGTCAATATATATATATTTATTTATTTATTTATTTATTTATTTATTTAATTTATATATGATTGGGTTCGCGGGTTGGTTTGGGTTCCGCACCTCCAAAATCAATACCAGAACCGATCACTAACAAAAGTCATCGGTTTGGTTCGGGTTAGACCCGATTACCCGTTGGTTTTAGAACCAATTTAATTGGTTCTGTTCGAATTCGGACGGATAATCGGGTACCCGCTACCCGTGCTCACCCCTACTTTTACCACAAAAAGAAAACAAAGAAAGATACAATATTAAAACAGGATATTAAACAATAAACCATGAAGGAGACGATGATTCACAGCCTTGAAGCTATAATATAAACCGGATTCATCACGCTCTTCATGTTGGCGGAATATTTTTTTGATGTAAAAATACTGTCCAACATATTGAACTCTCACAGAGAAACTCTCAATGAAAACTCAAAACTCTGGTTCTCTCTCTTTAGTCTTTAACTCGGAATTGATTTTCCTTTTTGTATTTTTTATCTCTATACTTAGAGTTTGCTTACCAAAGTCAGCTCCTTGAGTCTTGAACTAGTTGTAACCCCTTTTTTCTTTTTCTTCATTTAGACCATGAAATCAAGAATTTGAGATCTGATTAAAATGTTGATAAAGGAGATGTGTGCAGCAGCAACTTACTTGTTCAGTGAGATTTTTAAATCCGAACCCTTAATCTTGTACTTTGACTCCAAAAAACAATATTAGCCATTGATTCTCTCATTCACAGCAGAAAAAAGTGGATCTTATTGTCTAAAATGGTAGTGTAAAAGAAAAAAAAATGATAACTAATTGACTTACATACAAGTAGAAATAAATTATCTTTAACTTTTTTGAACTTACTTTTATTTATCTTGATTTAACATTCGCTTTCTTGATTAGCATTCACATTCTTCTTCTTTGGTGTTAGAGAAAAAAATTGATTTCCTCTTTGTTCTTTGTGCAATGCCTGAAGACACCTTATATCCCAGCTGAGGATTGTTTTCCTTTGTTTGAATAGTAATGAGCTGGGTTGTGGTTTCAATTTCCATTCAGCAACCTTGAGAGTAGGGGTAGCAAAGCGGGCCGGCCCACCCCAACTCGTCCCGCTCTGCCTAAGCCTGCCCCGCCAACTAAAATAGGTTTAAAATACTAGCCCGTCCTGCTTTATGGCGAATTGGCGGGTTGGCGGGCTAGCCCGCTTCTTTTTTTAAAAAAAAATAAAATTCATTAAAATTAACCAAAAAATAATAATTAAAAATCAAATACAAATAAAAAATAGTTATAATTTTTTACTATTTTTTTAAATTTTTAACTTCAATAAAATTGTTCAAAATAATATTTGTCAATAAAATCATCTTTATTTTAAAAAATAAGTCACATAATTTGAGCATATATACGAAATTGTAAAATAAAATAAATAAAGTTAATAACTAAAAGAAGAATAAAAACAAAAAATGAAAATTTTCGGTCCGGCGGACTGGCCCGCCCCGTCCTGCCAAAACCCGCCAATTTGGCGGTGCAGGTTTGGCGGATTTTTTTTAATTTAGCAGACTTCAAATCCTAGCTCGACCCGCCTTTTTTAGCGGGTTTAGCGAATCGGCCCGACGGGCTCGACCCGTTTTGACACCCCTATTTGAGAGTTACTTTGCTTTTTTTATTGGGCTTCACACTAACATGAGCCTGCATCACTTAATACAAGTATCAAATTCACTTGGGCTAAGCTACCAAAAAAAAAAAATTCACTTGGGCTATTAATCCAAGTTATATTATGTTTGTCATCGTCAAAATGTATTTGCCTCAATCCAAAGCCACACAAGTTCAAATCCTAGTTGTGGCTAGGTTAGTGTGTGTGAGTGGGTGTGTGAGTGTGTAACTTAGAATTGGGGGTTGTCCAACTCATCGACTAAAAAAAAATATTATTTATTTCTAAACTCAATAATCTCCTTATTGATGACAAACATCAATTAAACAAAAAATGAAAGAAATAGAATAATAATCTTTGGATAAAAAATTTTTCTTTGATGATTAGTTCCCCTTTTCTTTTATAAGGATTGCTGCCCCTGAATATATGCTTTTCGGCAACTCCCTGTTTGTACACATAAAGCATATCTATACAAAACAAGCCAATGATTCAAGAAAATTATCTTGTTTGGCAAAAGTGTAAGTAATAATTCAGCATCCCAAGCAAGAGAGTATAAAAAAAACCCCTAAATTTATACAAAATATATGTTTGTCCAACCACAATTTAAAACAACAATTCAATCATATTTTTCTTGCCCAAAGCTATTTAAACAACAACACCAAGACAGCCTTTTAAATAGCATATACCAACCAGACTTAACACCAAAACAGCAAAATAATTATAACACAAAATAGTCATAAAAACTGTCCACACAAAATATTGCTCCCCCTTTTATTATTAAAGGAAAAATTAGTATTCAAGTCAAATTTGCAGAAAATGATGTTAAACTTCAAAAGCCATAAAAATTAAGCAAAAACAGGTGCAAATTAAAGTTGTATAGTCATCCAGAGAACCATAAAGACAGTGTCGAATACTAAAAAGTTGTAAAGAACTAAGTTCAATAGCACTAAAAATCTTCTTCAAAAATAATTTTATGCATCCGAACCATCTTCTTGGAAGTCCAGAAATTTTTCTTGATATGTGTGGCCATTATTTCATCCTCATATATATTGTCCACATATTTTAGAAGGATTGCCACTCTATCATTAGATTTTTTTAATGTATTTTTATTTCTCACCGCAAGCTTTCTTTCTTCTTTGCTGGTTGATATGAAATGGTTAGTTAGATTCACAAACTCTTGACAAACATTTTTAACAACTTCACAAAAGAGTGATTTATATCCAGTAGAAGCAGTTGAATGAGGAAGGAGGTCATCAAATTCATCTTTATCATCATCAAGTACCACTTTTTTTAATTCTTGTAGATTCTTTCTGTTGGGCCAACCGTGGGGAGCTCTCGACCACCGGGGAGATTTCGGGGAGGAATCAAGCGAGAGAACATAAGATGAGAAGACACCACATCCAACTTAAAATCTTAAGGTGTCAAGTTAATGGGTCTCTCATCTTATAAACTCCTCACTTTTCCTTGCTTTCTTTGATGTGGGACTAACTTCAACACTCCTCACACTTGCAACACTAACAATCTCCCCCTCAAGTGTGAGTCTCCACATCAAGCATCAACTCTCCTCTAGCTCCTCCACCACATATGAGTATTCGTCCATCACACCGCCGCAAAACACCGCGGGACACGCCGCCCGGACCACCTTTGCCGGGAAGACTTTCGATGCTTCACCTTGAATACTCCTTAAAACCAGACCGATTAAACCATCGGCTCTGATACCACTTTGTTGGGAAAATCTCAACAAAGGTTCAAAACAAGAACCTGTCTAACAGCGGAAGCACCAAAAATAATTTTCCCACAACTTTTGCGATTAAATAGGCAATACCAAAGATACTCCAAGCAGCAAATATAATGGCAGAAATTAAATAACCAGACACCAGAATTTTAACGTGGGAAAATCCCAAAGAGGGACAAAAAACCCACGGGACCTAGTTCGAAAAAATCTTCCATTATTAGAATAATGGGTACACAAACAGTCTTCCTAGTGACACTAGGGCATCTCAACAATCAACAAAATACATCACCAAAACTGGTGGAATCAACATAAACCCTCCACTAAGTGGGTATCTCAAATCAGGCAAAAGAGAAGGCAATACAACTAACAAGTTATATCCTAATGTTCATCTCTACACCAGGAATAACATACTAAAATTTCATAAGAAATGGAGCAAGTTTACCAAGTCAATGTGATCAAGGTTGGCATGCCTTTTCCCCCCAAAATTTCTTCTTCTCTCGACGTCGAAACCTGCTTCCTTCTTTTCTTTAATTCAAAATGAATAAATCCCTCTGTCTCTCTCTTCCTCGTGGCTATTAGCCACTTTCTCTCTTTATTTATTTTTTTTTAGAGCTTGTGGGCCCCATTTGGTTGGGGACCCACTAACAAATCTCCCCCTCACCAACTCAAGTGGGGATAAGCTGCTCCACCAAGTTCACCTTCTCTTTGCAGGAATCAAATTTTACTGCAGGTAAACTCTTAGTCATCATATCTGAACCATTATCATCAGTATGGATCTTCTCAAGTGCATATGACTTCATCTCAAGCGCTTGACGTATCCAATGATACCTCACCTCTATGTGCTTCGATCTAGAATGAAACGTCGGATTCTTGCTGAGATGGATAGCACTCTGACTGTCACAGAATAACACAAACTTCTCTTGATTGATGCCTAACTTTTGTAAAAACTTCTTCATCCACAAGAGTTCCTTAAATGCTTCAACAACAGCAATGTATTCTGCCTCTGTAGTAGACAAAGCAACACATTTCTGAAGTCGAGATTGCCACGACACAGCTCCCCCTGCAAAAGTCATCATATAACCAGAAGTAGACTTCCTTGAATCAAGATCCCCAGCCATATCTGCATCTGTGTAACCATCCAACACAGGTTGGCCACTCCTAAAGCATAAACAAATTCTGAAAGTACCATTAAGGTATCTGAGAATCCACTTCACTGCTTGCCAGTGTTCCCTGCCAGGATTAGAGAGAAACCGACTAACAACTTCAACGGCATGAGCAATATCCGGCCTGGTGCAAACCATAGCATACATCAAACTGCCAACTGCAGATGCATATGGAATCTTCTTCATTTCCGCTTTCTCTTTCTCACTTGTAGGACATTGCTGCGAACTCAGCTTGAAATGACTAGTAAGTGGAGTACTAACGGGTTTGGAATTACTCATGCTAAACCTCTCTAAAATCTTCTCAATATACTTCTGCTGTGACAACCACAGTTTTCTATTCTTCCTGTCACGAGTGATACTCATGCCAAGGATTTTCTTTGCAGGACCCAAATCCTTCATAGCAAAGGATCTGTTCAAGTCTTTCTTAAGACTTTCAATCTTCTTAGTGTCATGACCAACAACAACATGTCATCAACATAAAGCAAGAGAATTATAAAATCACCATCAGAGAATTTCTTAACATAGACACAATGATCAGAAGAAGTCTTACTATACCCATGACCTTCCATGAAGGAATCAAACTTCGTGTACTACTGCCTTGGCGCTTGCTTCAACCCATATAAGCTCTTCTTCAACTTGCATACAAGGTGCTCCTTTCCTTTAACCTCGAAACCCTCTGGTTGCTCCATATAAATTTCTTTATCTATGTCATCGTGAAGGAATGCAGTCTTCACATCAAGCTGCTCAACCTCTAGATTCAAGCTAGCTGCCAATCCAAGCACAACTCGAATAGAGGACATCTTCACAACTGGAGAGAAAATCTCCTCAAAATCAATACCTTTCTTTTGCTCAAAGCCTTTCACAATCAATCGAGCTTTGTACCTTGGCCGTGAGACATTTTCATCCGCTTTCAATTTGAACACCCATTTATTCTTGAATGCTCTCTTACCGTTCGGCAACTTCACCAATTCAAAGATATGATTCTCATGCAAGGATTTCATTTCTTCTTGCATGGCCTTCAACCAATATTCCTTATGCTCATCAGACATAGCTTCCTGGTAGCTCTCTGGCTCTCCAGTCTCAGTGTTCATCACATACTCATGAGGAGAGTATTTCTGAGAAGGATGACGCTCTCTAGTAGATCTTCTCAATTCAGGCTCAACTGGTGGTTCAGGTGGAACTTAAACATCTGGCACCTCAAGTTGAGGTGTAGGTTCATCATGCAAATCATCACCATCATTATCAACTTGCACATCTCCCCCATCAACAGGAGGTCTAGTGGAAGGACCAGGTTCATCATCAGCAAAACGTCTAACAGTTACTGTTGGCTTATCTGTCTTCTCAAGATCTTCAATAGTTTGGTCTTCAAGAAAAATCACATCTCGGCTTCTAATTATCTTCTTGCTCACCGGATCCCATAATCTGTAACCAAAGTCTTCGTGACCATAACCCATGAAGATACACTGCTTTGACTTTCCATCAAGTTTAGACCTTTCATCTCTTGGAATGTGAACAAAAGCTCTGCAGCCGAACACTCTCAAGTGATTATAGGAGACATCTTTCCCTCTCCAAACTTTCTCTGGAACATCACCATTAAGTGGAACTGAAGGAGAAAGGTTGATCAGATCTACTCCAGTTCTCATCGCTTCACCCCAAAAGAATTTAGGCAACTTTGCATGAGAGAGCATACACCTTACTCTATCATTGATAGTGCGATTCATTCTCTCTGCAACTCCATTATGTTGAGGAGTCTTAGGCACCGTCTTCTCAAGCTTAATCCCATGTCCTTTACAATACTCTTCAAACAGACCCCTGTATTCACCACCATTATCTGCTCGAACACATTTCAATTTTCTTCCTGTTTCTCTTTCAACACTTGCATGAAAGTGTTTGAAGATTCCGAGCACCTGGTCTTTAGATTTCAAAACAAAAGCCCACACTTTTCGAGAATAATCATCAATAAAAGTAACAAAAATATGATGCACCACCTAGTGTCTTAGCATCCATAGTGCAAACATCAGTGTGAACTAAATCTAGAACATGTGATCTCCTATGAGGTCCAGAATTATGAAATGATACTCTAGCATGCTTTCCAACAAAACAATGAGTGCAAGTATTTAAAGTTGTACCTTTCATTGGAAGTGAGTGCTTCTTGGCCAAGACGCTTAGTCCTTTCTCGCTCAAGTGACCAAGACGTATATGCCACAAATCAGAAGAGGAATCATCAGCTACATTCACATCTTCTTTGCACAAATTTGCTTGCAACCGGTAGAGAGTAGTGAGACTATTGTCTTCTCTAGCAACAATGAGAGCTCCTTTGGTAATCTTGCATTTTTCACTATCAAAGGAAGTGCAATACCCCTCTTGATCCAATGCCTTCACTGAAATGAGATTGAACCGCATATCTGGCGCATGCCTAACATTCTTCAACTGCAACTTGCATCCCATGTTGGTTTCAAGCCACAAATCACCCATACCAATGATATCACACACTCCTTTATCTCCCAATTTGATCTTGCCAAAATTTTTAGCAGTATAGGAAGTGAAAAATTCACGCCTCGAAGTGACATGACATGAGGCACCAGAGTCCATAATCCAAGTGAAATCATCACAGACAAGATTAACATAATTTTCATCATATGTGATAAGAACATCTTCATAAACAATAGCAGCAGTCTCTTTATCACTATCTTTACCTTTGTCTTCATGTCTTCCCCTTGATTGTTCTCTTTTCAAAAACCTACAATACCTCTTGATATGCCCCGGCTTGCCACAATGGTGACAAATGAACTCTTTTCTTAGCTTGTACTTTCCTCTTGACTTGCTTCGACTCTCTGACCTATCAGAACTGTGAGGTTTTCTACTTTGACTTCTCCCCCGTGACTCTAAAATAAGTGCTTCTGACTGGGAGGAGGCATTAGTCAAACCTCGCTCTCTTCTTCTGGCTTCTTCATTCAACATACTCCCTTTAACCATTGCTAACATCAACTTTCTTTTTGGAGCTGAGTTAGTCAGTGTCACAACCAGAACTTCCCAACTATTAGGCAAAGAGCTCAACAACAACAAGGCTTACAACTCATCATTCAATGTGATTTCATTATTTGTCAGTTGGTTCACTGTCTCCTGAAAAATGCTCAAGTGCTCCGGCATTGATTTACCTTCAACATACTTCATATTGACAAGCTTTTTAATCAATAATGCTTTGTTTTGCACATTCTTTCTCTCATATAACTCCTTCAATTTCTTCAACATCTTCTCGGCATTCGTTTCGGTGTCAACATGCTTTCTCTCATATAACTCCTTCAATTTCTTCCACATCTTCTCGGCATTCGTTTCGGTGTCAACATGTGGATACACACTAAGATCAAGCCATTGCCTAATCAAAGCAACTGCCTTCCGATTCAGTTTCTTCCATTCAGCATCGGATTTAGTACCTTTGGATTTATCTCCTTCCACAAGATCATACAAGTCCTTGCCATATTCGGTCCATGAGTATTTTCCTCCATTTAATCAGCACAGAGATAAACAACCAAAGCTCTGGATACCACTTTGTTGGGCCAACCGTGGGGAGCTTTCGACCACCGGGGAGATTTCGGAGAAGAATCAAGCGAGAGAACATAAGATGAGAAGACACCACATCCAACTCAAAACCTTAAGGTGTCAAGTTAATGGGTCTCTCATCTTATAAACTCCTCACTTTTTCTTGCTTTCTTTGATGTGGGACTAACTTCAACACTCCTCACACTTGCAACACTAACACTTTCCTTTGCTGTTTCACGGCACCATTCCTTTTTAGGTAAGAATTTTTATTTTCAAATGTTTTATTGGTCAGATCAACACCAAATGATTCAAAAATACAAGTTAAAAATATGCTGTAAAGAAGAGACACATTTTTGTTACTCTTTATGCAATCATACATGTGCCTCATAATTAGATAAGCAAATAAAACCTCAGTTTTTGTAATAATAGCATACAATACCAATGTGTCATAAAAAGAAACTCTTTGATAAGAACCGCTTTGGAACAGGATGATGTGATTCACAATGCGGTGAAGTTGAGCACGAAGGGGACCTAGAACCTTATGATTTAGAGTGAAACCATCAATTAGAGATATATTTTCACAAACATAGGCTAAAACATCTTGATATGAAATACCCAAGCCTTGATCCCATTTTTTAGAGGTATAAGCACAAACACTCACATCAAAATATCCTAGGGTATCACTAATGGTTTTACTATTCAGATTTAACTCACGGCCTTTTATATAAGAATGAATGTTTTTCTCGTTGGCATAAAATTCACGAATAAGATCAAGATAGACAAATTTTTTTTTATTTTGAAAAGATGATTTTAGTCAAGAAACACTAAATTTTTCACAAAGACAAGGATCCCTAAAGACACAAATATGAATGTTAAGCCAATGGAATAAAGAAAGGGAAATACTCATATGATGACATCTTTATATGAAGATGACATTGTAAACCCTTAGATGGTTAATCAAACATACTTAGTCAAATATATCAACCCATCTAGTAGTCTACAATACTATCTTTATGTGAAGATGTCATCATAAGAGTATCCACCATAAAAAAATGTGGTTATGGTTGAAGTATAAATGAATCTTTTTAACCAGTTTTCTTGAGTTCACTTATCTTCACTACGAACTTCATTTTCCATCCTTGTAGTTTGTGAATCTTCATATTTCTAAGAGCTTCCGAGGTTGTCTTCATTCTTGTATCTTTTGACTCCATCAACTTACCTTGACATTTCTCTTGCAATTGGGCCAAGGTTAACTTCTGTACAAAATCAACAAAGCCAATGAGACTTGCGGAACAAGAAACCACAAATCATGCATGTACCAAGCGAATAGACCGATCCTTTGAGTGTTAATCGACATGAAATCCTCCGGAAGTATGTTCTTGCTTTGATTGACGTGAAAGAATCAAATGATTTGTTACATATCATGGTTACAAGTATCACCAGAATTCAAAGTGTAAGATAATGCCTTAGCCACAAACACTCAACAAATTTTGCCTAGAAGAATGCAGAAACCAAAACATAGCCCTGATAATTAACAAGAGAATGCATCTGTAAGATAATGTATTTTAAATCCCACAGTTAATTCGTCTAGAATTAGTGAATTACTTACATATAATTATATAAATACCTCAACGACAATACAACATAGCTTCAATATATAATTTTTTCTCAACAATAATATAACAGTATACTAGAAAGAAGAACAACATTAAGACGTAACATAAGCCTCCTAATCATTCATGAATAACAACATAATACTTTACAAATATACTCATATGCACATAATTCTTTAATTTACAATATAATTTTCCTAAACTAATTTAGGAGAAAAGTATAACTATCAAACAAGTATATTTTTGTACATCAAAATAAGTGGCAATAGTTGGTTAATTAATTTACAATTTTACAATGATTAAAGGGGAAAAAAAACCTACAATAATGGAGAAGCAAAGATGAAACTAAATTTGCTCACTCCTACTTATAAGATCTAAGAGAGCATTTGCTTTCCTCTGTGCTCTATTTGTTCCACTCCCTTTGATCTGAATCAAATGCTCATAAACTCCATACTGAAGTGCTGCAAGTATATAAGAGTAGTTATTTGTACACAACTCCAGGAGCACAGAAGCAGCACACTCCTTGTTCTTGGGGGTCCCATCCTTAATGAACTCAACAAGTGTCTCGATAAATGACAGTTGTCCAATCTCCTGCCTCCCCTCGGAAATCGAGGAGAGGAGTAACAGAATGGACAGCGCCTCGTCAATCATGTTCGTTTTTGTGTCTTTAAGCAACTGAAGCAAAGGTGCGACAATACCAGCACTAATTGCCCGACTTTTATTTGCATGGTTAAGGGACAAATTAAAGAGTGCTGTAATAGCATCTTTTTTCCCTCTAACTGTTCCATTCCTCAAAAGTTTCACCAATGGTGGAATCCCATTTGACAATCCCACAAGTTCTTTGTTCTCATCAAGCATTGAGAGACTAAACAAACATGCTGCTGAATTTTCCTTAGCAACAATGCTTCCATTCTCCAAAACTTCTATGATTGCTGGAATAGCACCTTCTTTTGATATTAGCCTCTTGTTCTTCTCATCAATGGAAAGATTCAACAATGCTGTCACAGCATGTTCTTGAATCTTTGAATCCGGATAAGATAAGATTTGTATCAATGGTGGTATTCCTCCATGCTCAGCAACCAAGATCCGATTCTCGGGGCTTTCTTTCGACAGCATTCGAATCTTCTCGACCGCTCTTCTCTGTTCTTCTAAATGAATTGATGATAGGCTTTCAACCAAAGGTGGGATTTCTTGTATGTTGATAATTGGACCATTGTTTTGGCTTGAAGATTTGAACTTCTTTGGTAGTTTGAAGTGGTTTTTTTCACACCATTCTTCAATTATGCTCTTTAAGGCACAATTTGGTGCTAGTTGCAAGTGATCAAGGGTTTGCCTTGTCTTTGGGCAGGTATTATGTTTGGATTCAAACCATTTCACTATGCTTTCCCTTTCATATGTCTTTGGTGGAGAAACATATTGATAAGAAAAACACAAACAAAGAAGAAAAGGTAGTAAAAGTTTTGTTAGCATCATATATATGTAGAAAAGGCATCAAATTTCATTTTTTCAACTAGTACTTAATACAGTTAACATCCATATTATGTTTTGTACTTAATTGTCAAATGGAATTCAACAAAAGAATATGAACTTACAGCAATCAAAAGAATGTAGTTTTTACTCTGATCTTCATCTAGGGGTTACCTAATCAATGTCTAAGATTAAAAGATTGAAGATTTATATTAACAAGTTAATTAAAAAACCTTAAGTATTTAACCCATTAATTAAAATGAAAATCCTAACAATCTTCCCTTTCTAATACTTTATTGTTATGGGTCATTGTTATCTCCCATTTCACCCATTTTTAATACAAGTACTCAACATAATATGAATTCATAATTTGATGTATACATTATTTTTGTCCTTTTCTATTCTAAAGTTTAAGGCTACTTGACCTGAAGAAGGGAACTAAGTTCCACATATCCAAATATATTTTGTTTTACTTTCTTCTTTCTTCCTTTGTTAATATGCTAAAATTAAGAATTCATATAACACTTTTTCTTATTAAATTAGAGAAAGATTAAATAATTTAAATATAAAAATAATTCTAACTAAAAGCAAGTACTTTCTTTCTATTATTACCTGTCCACTTGCAATAATAACAGGATCTGTCATGATTTCAAGGGTTATAGGACAAAGAAACTCATGAGGAATAACCAAAGATATGCTCTTCACAAGCACCCTAGGCAGGACAGGATCATCAAGAACACTTGTTTCTTCCATGCCAGCAATTCTCTTTAACTTGTTAAGGAGGCCAATTATTTTCTTGGTGCTATCTACTTGTTGCCCTTTTCTTTCATCAGCCAGTTGCTTGATCGCCAAGGTTTCTATCTTAAGATCCTCAACCCTTTGAAGCTCTAGTTTCTTTGCTAGCCTCTCAATGATGGCGCTGTCGGCGCTCCGTTGCTCGTCGCCGGATAACACCACCATCATATCCATTGCAAGCTCCATGTCCTGCGTATCCGTCCTCCTCCTCGCCCGCTTCAGCTGAGTGTGCATCAGCTCAATCTGCATAATAGAACTCCCAGTTATTTTTCTATGCAAATCATGGTGGTTGTTCATAAAATGTTCATTAATTATTTTCAGAAACACTTGATTATTCACTATGAAAATATTATACGAAGATGATAGTTAAGAATTATTAGATAATTTGATATATATTTATTTTATTAAACTGTTTGACATAATACGTGTATACATCTCAACTATTTTGTTCGAACATTTTCACGTAAGTAATCATCCGACAAATTAATTAAATTTGGAGATGAGAAAAATGAAAACAGACCTACCTGTTCTCTGACTTCATCTGAGATTCCTAATTCCTCACAAGGCACATCTTCAAATGCTTGACTCAATTTCTCATAAACACCTTGAAATTTTATCATATATGCCTCCGTCTCCATTGCCTTAAACACAAATTAAACCAAATTATAAATAATCAATCAAATATACATTATCCAATTTATATTTGAACATTTCGTATTTATTTTTTTATTTTTTATTTTTTAATGTTGTCATAAGAGAAGGTTCTTACAAGGAGAATTTTGCTTCCTTGGCTACATAACCTCAAGAGTTCCTTGGCAAACAAGAGTGCATCCCTAAGTTTCTTCAACCAAACGATGCCGTTTTCGTGGAAGGGCTCCGGAATATCTCGGAGCTCTTCCACGATAGGCAGCATGAGTTTGAACCGCCGCACCAAGTTGTGACATTCTTTTCTCTGTGTCTTTCTATACTGTCCGAATTGCGCAACCGATTCAATGACGCGTTGGATTTCCTCCACCGCTTCGTGTCCCTCTCCTTCTTCTTCCTCTTCCTCTAATGCGTGTGCATTTGCCATGGATAACGTTTCTCGTGGTTCCTCCCTATTTGTCTCTCTATAGTTTTGGCTATAGCAACGCCATGCGCGTCGCTACGGATAGATTCTATTATGAAAATAGTAGATATTGTTGAGAACAGAGGAAAAAACAGATTGACATCAAACTCATCTTAGCGCTCGGGGGTAAAAAAAACGAAATCATGTAAAATGGGTTGCTATATACCAACATTTATTAATTTTGTTATTTTGGTTTCGAGTTTTACTGTTTTAGTGATAAACAAATATCCATACCATTATTTTTTCCGCTATACATGATATTCAAGTGTCTGCATTAAAGAAATAAGAATAACTTGTTGTCTATATATATAAAAGAAATAATAATAACATTTAATAAAGTGAAAATTTTTAACCAATAATATTTATGAAAAAAAAACTAAATATATTTAATTATACGTATAGATATATATAGAATATATTTAGATTAAAAAATACATATTAAAAAAATATTTAATAATACATGTAAATATACTTAAATATATGAAACTAAATTTGATACCTGAACAACCACCAATCAAATAAAAATACACTACATCCTAATTTAATACTACTAATTAAATTTAAGATAATTTTCTCTTTTAACTCTATTAATTCACATTGTTCACATATTGTTCAAAAATATTGTTAGTTACCTATATTTTTTTTATTTTTAATGCCTAAATATATACATATTTAATTATATGTGATTACAAAACATTATATATTAACAAGAAAGAAAAGGCCAATGAGTTATAGCTCAAATGACATAATCTCCCCATACTCATTTAAGAGGTCGCGGATTCGAGTCCTATCTTTGGTAAAAAAAAAAAAAAACAAAAAAAAAACAAGAATAGTTTAAGAAAAGAATTAGTTCTGTTAACATAATCGATTGAATTGACAACTGTAATGTATATTAAGCCGTTACAATTTTTCTGCCACTTTTTTAAAAATTATTATCATATTATTCATTTATCTTATCTTTAAAATTCTATCTTCAATTTTTTAAGTTTTTATTTTGATTTAAATATCATAATTTTATCTTTTTCAATACATTAATAATTGGTGAATAATCTATCATCAATTTGTTTTTCAATTATCCAATTCTATCATTGTAATCGTTCATCAATTTCCTTATTATTAATTTGTTCATCGTTTTTGTTCATTTTTGTCCATCTTCTTAATATCTATTTTTTTTATTATTTATTCATCTTTTCAATATCCAATTTTTATTCATAGTTATGCGATCATCACGGTTATAGTAATCACAATCTACAAAAATTCAATTAATTTATTCATTATAGTAATCAATTAGTTCGTGAAAGAGTCTTTTTCATCTAATATTATTTAAAAAATAATCCATTGTTTTGATTCCAAAATCGAGGTTAATGAATAAAATTTTTTATTTTGCAATTCTTGTTTTATTAGTTAAGGTCGTCTGCGTCATGTATTAAAAAGTATATAGATATTATTTGAAGTATAATTTTTAATATGTTAAAACTGTTCAATTAGTCACGATTAAATAATAGTAAAAGTTACAAATTTTCGAACACAAAAATAAATGGAATTAGAAATCAGACCTATGTTAGTTTGATTTGTATATAGCCTTAACGTGAGAATTGAAATCTCATTAGAAGTGAAATCAGTGCTATTTTTTTATACCAAAATAAAAAATAGAATTTGAATTCCATACAGAATTCTATTCCAAGGGTTAATCAATACAAAATACATTATTCTAAAAATTGATAAGAAATAAAAAAAATTCTATGTAAAGATTAAAAAATATCAATTTATGTCACAAGCATCTAAAGAATGGAAATAACATTAATATATGCAAACATATAAATAGAATGCAAATAAAATATTTTTTTATAAACAAATTAATTATATAAAATAAAATATAATTGACAAGACATATTATTTATATGACATAGTTGTTGAAATAATAAATAAAAATGACATTACTTCATCGTAAAAATATGAGTTTTTTAATTTATATATCATACCAATCGATTGAATAGATAAAAAATTTTAATCACATACAAATTTCAATCGATTGTATTATCATACCAATCGATTAAATAAGAAAATATTCTTGTTGCTTTGTGAAATTCAATCGATTGTGTAACAATTTCAATCGAGTGAATTTTGAAAAAACCTATATTACCGTGCGAAATTTAATCGATTGTTTTCGTTATTTTTATTTCTAATGGTTAATAAGCATAATAGAGGAATAAAAAATAATAATTTATAAAATAAAAAATAGATTTAATAATTAAATAATATATAAATAATTAAATTGTAATTAAAATTAAATAAAAATTATTTAGTCATTATTAAAAAAACTTAAAAAAATATGTTTTTTTGATTGGACTATTTAATATACAAACATTATGAATCGTCAAATCTTATGCCTACTAAGCAAGTCTTACCTTTTTCCTGGATGTAAGTTGTGATGCTTTTTTACATGTTTATATTCTCACTTCCTTCTCCCTTCGTGCTTGATATGCTATTCTTATCTTGATATGATTATCTTGATGTGCTTATAGTTTCCATGTTTGTGTTGGAAATAAAGGAGAAAGCAGGCTTCTTGGTACAATGAAAAAGGTGATTATTACATTTTATTCTTATAGTTCTAAGGATAAATAGCCTCTCATCCAAGTGAAAAGAAGAGTAAACTAAAAAATGGTCCTTAACAAAGATTTTTCAGTATAAATTTAAATAGTTGATTGCATGTATAAAGTTGATTCTTAGCACAGAAATAGTGAAGCCTTACTGCAATTTTTTTTGTAACATGATTATAAAAGTGAAACATTTATATTATTAAAATTTGGTGATTTTACGTCGAGTTAAAATTATTTTATGATTTTTTTTGTTAATGGCCAAAAATTATTTTTTAAAAAATAAATAATATAGAGATTGAGTTTTGACCTTTTTTTTTAGTCACTTAAATAAGCTAAACAAAAAAAATAAGAAAAATAAAAGACCTGCTTAATAGATATATCATGGTTATTAAAATCGAACTGGTAATTAATCCAGTCATACGACTGGGTCATTGAGTTACTAGTTTAACCGGTGAATTATTGATTTATCCGGTTGACCCAATTATAATTAAATAAAAATATAAAATTATAGAAATAAAATTAAAAGTTAAATACATATTTTCAAAAATATATTAATAACAATCAAATATCAATTCTTAGATATAATTTATGATGCAAAATGAGATAATAAATTAGTCACTAGTACAAAATACTTTCTCAATTTAAATGAACAAGAAAAAAAAAACAAAAGATAACACAATCAATATCAACATATTAATATGTTTGTATACTATGTGTTGTTACTTGTTTGGTATCTATATCAATCCATATTTAAAAGGATAAAAAATAAATAAAAATTCATTTATAGTTTATTGAGTAATTACCCAAATCAGTCCCGAAGATTTTAAAATCGGACGTTTTAGTCCCCGAAGAAAATTAATACCCAAATTAGTCCCCATGGTTTCTCTTCGGCGGCCAAAACAATCCCCAGACCCATTTCTCCATTTTATGCCACCGGAAAAAGCTGAAGTGGCACAGTAAGTCGCCAGCGTGTCCACCAATAAGTACAGGTGTCATAGAAGGACAAATTAGTCCCCAGCCACCTCATGAAAACAGCGTCGTTTAGGGCTTGGCACCAAACGTTGATTTTATTGGGAGACACAAGGTCAGGCTTCTTCTTCTCTACTTCAACCCGTTTCTATTCAAATAGAAACCAAACCCCACACATTCTTCAAACTGTTACAGAGAAGGTGACTGTCAATGCATCACACCTAATCTCCCAGAGCACCTGAAGAATTCGATCACCAACGCTAGCATTGGGTGACTCTGTTGAGGCGTCGCTCCCGAAACAGCAGCAACGATTGGCGCGCAAGACTGGGGGAAGTGCATGTTACGATCGTTGAACATGTTCATTGAGGAAGGTGAGCTTGTATTCTCTTTCTTATGTTGATTAGATTTATGAAATTTTGAATTAGTTAAGTACAATGCTGAATGTCACCATTACAGAGTATGTTGGATTTTGAGTTTATGTTCTGTGATAATTATGGAGTATAATGGTTTGGTTGTTATGTTGTGACTGTATAGTATTTGGTTAGGGTTCAGTTACAAAAATTCTCAAAATAGAGTAGTTTAGGGTTTGATGATTCTATTTGTTGATTTCAAGTATGTTTTACTTGCAGTTAGATGGAGGATTATGTAGTTCCTGTTTTCCACCACGGTGGACATTTTGTAAGGGATAACCAGGGAGTTCTTCTATATATTGATGGAAAAGTGCACAAATTTCCTAAGATGGATATTGACCTCATATGCTTCTTTGATCTGGAAACTCTGTTCAAAGGTTTAGGCTATTTAGATTACAAGGCTATGTACTGGTTTGATCCTAAGGCTCCTGACTTGGAGAGGGGGCTGCACCCTATAAAAGGAGATTTGAAGATTAATCATTTGCGTGAGAATAAATAGATGAACCAGGAGACTGACGAGTTTTATCTATCTTTCAATCACCCGATAATGGTTACTCCACCAGAGGACATCAATTTGGACTTTGATGCTGATGCAGATGTTGAGGAGGAGTCTAGTGATGACGGGTATGAAACGACAGAGGATGAACCATATAGACCCCCCCTCCCAACAGGATTTGAGGATGAAGATAGTGACTCAGATTGTTTGATTGTGAAGAGAAATACTAGAAAAGTTGGCAAAAAAATAGAGGGTGGTGTAGGAATGAAGATCTCACAGAGGAATATAGGTGCAAGAAGGAAGGCTTTAAAAGAGAATAAGAAAGCTACAGATGGGTCAAGTACAATTAAGCCAAGCATGGATGTCCAAAAAATTGTCAAGACAAAGACTAATGGAGCTACTGGTTCTGGATCAAAGTTTGCATGCCCAAACAAGTCAAGGGCTGCTGTTGCTGCTAGACCCAACATTGGGGCTCCAAAAAATGCTAGACAAAAAGGTCATGGGTCAACTTCATTTGGCCTAACTGCAAATAGGCCAAAAACTGTTAGAACAAGGGCTGGATTGCCAAATTTTGAGGCTGCCAATGCTGCTAATCCTACTAATAGTAGTGGTGAAGATGAGGCTGAGGAAAATATTGAAGAAGAAGATCCAATTTTTGAGTATGAATCAGAGACATTATTGACTCCGAAAAGCTCTGAAGATGAGAGAGATAGGTATGAATTTCCTCAATTTAATGAAGGTGTTGGATTTGGGGAGGTAAACTTTGAGTTGGGAATGGAGTTTGCCACAATTGAAAGTTTTAAGAATGCTCTTAAGGATCATGTAATTTTTGAGAAGAGAAAAATTAGGTACATAAAGAATGATCAAAGGAGGGTTAGATGCGATTGTGAACATGGGATGGAGAGGATTAAAAAGCCGAGAAAGCCAAAGGGGGGCAATGCTTCAAATGAGAGTGAAGGAGATGTGAATGACGGTGAGCACAATGTGAATGAAGCTGCTGTGACTGATGAGACTGTGACAACTGAGGCTGTCAAAGTTGATGTTAGGGATATGAATGCTGGAACTAAGGATGGTGTTATTGATGGAACTGGTAGTACCAAGTTGAATCCTTGTCCATAGCTAATTTACTGTGTATGGAATAATCAGCTTAAGAGTTACCAAATCAAGACTTATACTCCTCATCACACTTGTGCTAGAGAATTTGGAAGCAACATGGCAGATCAGAAGTGGGTAGCCAAGAAGCTGGAGAAGAGGCTTCGAACTCAGCCTCACATGACCCTGAGTGAGGCTTATAAGCACATCAAGATCGACTACAATGTTATGATTAATGGGAAGATGGTATATAGGGCCCTCAAGGAAGCAAGGGAGTGTGTGATTGGCAACGAGAGAGCACAATGCAGCAAGTTGAGGGACTATCTAACAGAGATACATAGGAGTAACTCAGGGAGCTCTACCATTCTTGATGTGACACCCATCCCTCAGTTCCTTCCACTGTTTAACAGACTATACATCTCTCTAGATGCATGTAAAAGGGGTTTTAAAGTTGGGTGTAGAAAATTAATCGGTCTTGATGGTTGCTTCTTGAAGGGATACTTTGGGGGCCAGCTATTGTCCGCTGTAAGTCAAGATGCGAATAATCACTTCTATGTGATAGCATTCGCTATTGTTGAAAGTGAAACAAAGGAGAGTTGGAAGTGGTTCCTCACCTTGTTACAAGAAGATCTTTGAGATCAATACATTCATGGATGGAATTTTATCTCAGACCAATAAAAGGTATTCTTTTAACTTAGTTGTTTTCGGGTTTAGGGTGAAGTTAATTTATTTGTGATTATTTATCTTACTTGATGGTTATATACTAACAAGCACTTGGTTGGAGAATGGGAGGCTTTATATTAATACGTGGCTTTTACTTTCATTTAATTAACCATGTGTGCACTTCTTTATCTTCACTATTTTTTACTTAACATTGTTAGTTCAATTTAGTTGTGATTAAGTTATAGTTCAATTGCTGATTATGTAACATTATTGGACTATTTTGCTTCTATGTTGTGTGAACGAATTATAAGTTATTTAATAACAGAACATTATGAACGACTTCTATGTTTTAATGGTAGAATAGATGATACATTTTCTTAGGACTAGATGTCTTCTAGTTGATTGCTCTAGTGATGTTATCAATATATTGCTTATTATGGCATGTTATTTCCAATTTAAGCTGTGTTTATTTGCTTGCAATTAGGGATTGTTGCTTGTTATAACAATTCAGTTGCTATTTATTGCCTGTTATTTCTAATTTAAGTTGTCTTTATTTACTTGCTCTTAGGGATTGTTGCCGGCACTAAAGGAGGTGATGCCACATGCTCATCACCGAAATTGTGTCAGGCATATATGAAAAAAATTTACAAATAGATACAAGGACAAGCAAGTCAAGAATGTTGTGTGGGAATGTGCTAAATGCACTACTGATGCTGAATTCCAAGCAAGTATGAAGAAGTTGAAAAGGATCAATGAAAAAGCATGGAGTTATCTAGCAAAATTTGAGCCTACTTGCTGGACCAAAGCTCACTTTAGTCACGGACCTAAGTGTGACAACCTCACCAATAACATGTGTGAGGTTTGGAACGCAAAAAAATTAAACTACCGGTCAAAACCAATTCTTACAATGTGTGAGTAGCTTCGGTGCTATATCATGCGATGGATGACCAAGTACAAACAAGTATTGGAGACACACATCGGAACTGAGATCGTACCTACTCAACAGAAAAGGCTTGATGACATTATGAAGGATGTTAGATATTGGCAGCCAGTTTGGGTTGGTAACGATGAAAGGAGAGTCTTCGAGGTTCAACAAGGCTCCAAGAAACTTTCTGTCAACCTGTCTATAAACAAATGCACATGCAATATTTGGCAATTAACCGGTATACTCACTAAATTTTGTTAGTTAATTTATAGTTGTTAAGTTACACTTGTATGTTACTAAATACATTGTAATTGTAGGTCTTCCTTGCGTTCATGCACTTGCTGCCAAAGCTAGAAGGGGTGATAGACCTGAGACATATGTCCACCCTCTGCTTAAGATTGGGGCAGCAATAGCAACGTACCAACATTGCATACAACCTGTTAATTCTGAGGAATATTAGAAGAAGACAAATTATCTAAAACCAATTCTCCCAAAGCTAAAGAGGCCAGTTGGCAGACCCGTCAAGAGAAGAAGAAAAGAGTCATCCGAGACTGAAGTGAGCAGAACTGACGGCAACAAAGTTAAGAGGACATTTCGGGTTACTTGTAGCAAGTGTGGAGAGGTTGGCCATAATTACAAGACTTGCAAAGGACCTCCAGCAGCAACAACTAGATGTCCAACTAATCCAAATAGAAGAAAGACAAAGGCTGGTGCAAATCCTGGAACATCAAACCAACCTGCAGAGGAGATACATTTCTCACAATCAGCACCCCAGGTGCAGGTAAACCACCAACAATAATGTACTAATTGTTGCTCGCGATGACTAAATTGAGTTTTTAAGGCTTCTATAGGGACTTAGGTGGATATTTTAAAAATCATTGGGGACTTATATGTCTTTTTTTAAATTCTACAAGGACTAACTTGAATTTCTATTTGGCTAATTTTTTTATTATTTCAGAATATGGTCGATCATCCTAATGCACCAGGTTTTGTGTCTAGTATGGTGAGTAAAAAACTAAATGTAAAGATCTGTAATTTGTGTTACTGCACTGTTAGATTTGCTACCATAAATTTGTTTACTCTTTGCATGAGCTATCTTCTTTATTATAGGGTGCAGAAAAATTCTAGAGTGACAATTCTCCAAAGTGCAAGGGCCAAGCAGCCTATCATTAGACCACAATATCCTGCACCAGTCCAGTCTAGCACTCCACCTCCTATTCCACCACCTAGACCAAGTCAAGGCGTCTCGGCAGAAACAATTGCAGCGGTAAGTAAGGGTACTACATCAAGGATGTTCCAGTTTATTCCAAATCCTGGGTTCAAGCATCCGAGACAGAAGTGAATGAAGACAAATGATTATACTTTTTGATTTAATAGTTTGGTTTGTATTTTGGTAATGAGCTTTCAAGTTGATGGACCTAAACTTGAAATACTCTTAATTTAGAGATTGATAATAGAGTAGTGTGGATGAAACTTTTGTTGCAAATTATGTTTCGGCTCATGTATGGTCGAATTCTGACTTTAGTTTAAGTTGCTACTATGACAATTATGTTGTTTTTATTAGGTCGAATCTGTGACTTGCATTCTATGATTTGAAGTTGTTATTTTCATGCTACGTGTTCCTGAATGACGAACTGGATTTCCGCTAGTTTAGAATTTTAATAAAAATATATTCGCGTTGGTAGTATAGTTTCTAAACCAACAGAGAATCCTTTCGTACAAAAATTTGATTGTCACAAGTAACAAAACCTAATAAAATTTATAACCGAAGTATTTAAACCTCGGGTCGTCTCTCAAGGAATTGCAGGGAAGTATGATTTATTATTGGTTATGGAAAAAGTATATTTTGTTTTAGGTTTTTAAAATAAGGAACAAGTAATTTAAATGACAAGAAAAATAAATTAATAATTAGAAAATCTCTTGGCAAGGTATAAGAACTGAAAATCCTATCCTAGTTATCCTTATCAGGTGTGATGATAATTAGATTTTGCTCCCACTTAGTTAACCCTTACTAAATAAAGGAAAGTCAAGTGGACTAATTAACTTGATTCCTCAAGTCCTAGTCAACTCCTGTGGAAAGACTAGCTTTAGAGCGATCCAAATCAATCAGCAATTTCCAATTTTCAATCAACAGCTGAGTCTGATAACTCAAGTGTTACCAATTACTTAACCAAAACCAAAAGGAAAAAAATCTAAATTAACTTAAAAACATTATAAATAGAGTAAAATAATCATAAATCTGAAATACCTCAAATTATATTAATTAAGAAAATCCTAACATGAATGGTTCATAAGCCAAATTGAAAAGATAAATAACAATTAAAGTAATAGAATAAATAAAAGTAGAAAATAAATTAAAGGAACATTGAACCTATGATTGAAGAGAAGTAGCCTAAACATAATAGAAATCCTAAATCCTAATTCCTAAGAGAGAGGAGAGAACCTCTCTCTCTAAAAACTACATCTAAAACCTAAAATTATGAATTATGAAAGTTGTATTTGTTGTTGTATGAATGAATAGATTCTCCCACTTTATAGCCTCCAATCTATGTGTTCTGGGGCAAAAATTAGGTCAAAAACAGCCCAGAAATCGCCCACAGCAATTTCTGATACGTACAGGTCGCTGCAAAGTCACGCAGAAGCGTCGTCCACGCGTTAGCGTGGGTTGGGTTTTTGCCAGGTCACACGTCCGTGTGATCCACACATTCGCGTCACCTGGCTTCGGGGCAGCTATAGCAAATTATATATTTTTGCGAAGCCCCAGATGTTAGCTTTCCAACGCAACTAGAACCGCGTCATTTGGACCTCTATAGCTCAAGTTATGGTCGATTTAGTACCAAGAGGTCAGGCTGGAGAGCTTTAGCAGTTCCTTCAGTTTCTTGTATTCCTTCCACTTTTGCATGCTTTCTTTCCATCCTCTAAGCCATTCCTGCCCTGTAATCCCTGTAATCACTTAACACACATATCACGGCATCGAATGGTAATAAGAGAGGATTAATATTAGCAAATATAAGATCAAAGAAACATGTATTCAATCATAGCACAAAATTCGGAAGGAAAAAGTAAAACTATGCAAATAGTATGAATAAGTGGGTAAAGAGTTGATAAAAACCACTCAATTAAGCACAAGATAAACCATAAAATAGCGGTTCATCACCGAACTTATAAGTAATGGTGCTGTTGCTTTTTTTTTTCGTTATTTATTTTACTACATGGCATAGCAATATGATTTTGTGTTTGGATTCACAAAGGTCATCAACCTGTTTGATTTTGGAAGAAAACTTTTAAGCTGATATATTGCATAAAATTTCTTCTCACAAGAATTTAGATCACAAAAAAAGCATATAAATTTGCATACAGGTTTCAGTGAACTCTTAATCCTAAGATATAACTTACAAAATAGCTATTGTAACTGACAAAATCAACACTAACATTGCAAAAAACATGATAACAAGTACTATATTCGTACATTTACTCTTATCCTCAGCTTTTGGGACTACATTTTTTTGAAGCTCTAACAAATCAATTCTATTTTGCAACTCCATCAGTTTGTGTTCCAAACCAGCATCATTGGTATCATACATGGGTGAAATATCGGCAACAATCTCACCACCACCCATGGTTACATTCTTCACCGAGTCATCATTCTTCAACTTAATATCAAAAATCTTGTCAACCCATGCAAAGAACTTACAATGAGATAAATTTTCCTGCTCATCACACAAAAATAGCTCTTCAACACAAGTCTTATAGAATGTAAATTATTCGAAATCCTACAATTGTTTACCTTATATAGTGGGCATCCAAAGAATAGTCTACCCGAATTTTCATGAGTCCTTGAAGTGGAGATTATTGCATACAAACTGCATAGACATTTTGGGTGTTGCCCTTTGAGGATTTCAACTTTGCTTAGGCTGCTGATGTCACCGTCTCCGATACCGCTGCAACTATGGCCACCGCCGAGTCTCCCACCATGGCGATTCGAAGACGACGAGCTTCCTTTGCTTGGTATCATTGCAGCTGCTAATAAACCAGGGTTTCAAAAGATTCAATGAAGAAGACATTTCTGTTCAAGTACAGAGGGGTTGAGGTAGAGGAGGAGAAGCGCGACCTTGTGTCTCCCACTTAAGCGCAACGTTTGGTACCACTTAAACGGCGTCGTTTTCATAAGGTGGCTGGGGACTGATTTGTCCTTCTATGACATCTGTACTATTGGTGGACACGCTGGCAACTTACTGTGCCACTTTAGCTTTTTCCGGTGGCATAAAATGGAGAAATGGGTCTGGGGATTATTTTGGCCACCGGAGAGAAATCATGGGGACTAATTTGGCTATTAATTTTCTTCGGGGACTGAAATGTCCGATTTTAAAATCCTCGGAGACTGATTTGGGTAATTACTCTAGTTTATTATATACTTAATTTTTGTCACCCATTATATTGAGAAGTATGCTAGTGCAGCGGCAAGAAGGGAAGCATGTTTGCTGGCTGCTCTGTGTTCGAATACGGGTGCACCGTGGACCCGCACGAGTTTAGTGGAATATGGGGTTCGAACAGGCCGATTTTCAACGGATTTGACCACCATTGATCGGTCTAATTACAGGTCCAGTCCAAACTACTAACTAAAACGGCCAGGTCGAACCGAACCGTGAACTGACCGGTTTTTGAAAATTTAGCAAAAGTGCAAAACACAGCCGTTTGGATGCACTAAACCCACTTTTCCCCCATTGTGCCTTACGCGATTACCCTGCCCTCCCAACCCAGGAACCCTAGCAACCCACACAACGGCACAGGTATCTCCCTCCCTTCACCCTCGTGCTCGTCCTTCCTGTCAACGCCGGCGAGCTATCTCCGTCACTTCCGTCCAGCCGCTGAATCGCTCCCGTCTCTGTCGCAAGTTGGAGCTTTGAAGATTACAGTCGCGGTTGTTGCAGCTCTCTACCATCGTTGTCGTTTCAGCTCTGGAAGCACCATTTGTTCCACCGTCGCGGTTTCTGCCTCCGTCGCGCGCGCACCTCTGTTCCACCATCGCTGGTGTTCCACCATCGCCAGTGTCAGCTCGGTTCCACAAGTTCAGTTCCCCCTCTATTTTGTGCTTCTAGCTTCTAGGTTAATAGGTTTTATTTTTTAAAACAATAATTGTTGAATAATTTATGAATTTATTATAGGTTGAATAATTGTTAATTAATCTGTGAATTTTGCTGTTATTATTGGTTGAATAATTGTTAATTAATCTGTGAACTTTGCGTTGGGTTGCTATGATATTGTAATTAAATTAGATTATAGTTATTACTATGGGTTGAATTTTGCTGTGGGTTGCTGTGAACCTTGCTGTGGGTTATTAATTAAATTAGAGAAGGTCTTCTTCAAGGAAATGTGGCTTAATCTTGAAATTTAGCATTCATATCAGTGGATAGTTGAGTTTAACCTCTCAACGTTAGGTGTAACTGCATATTTTCTTGTTTTTGCCATGACTTCTAAGCTGTTTGGTATGTCTTCAATATTTTTCGTTTTTCTCTTTTCTTTTGGTTCCATTGGAAAACATGTCTCCCTATTTTGAATATATGTTATATTACAACAGATTCATATGTTAGAAATAGAAATAATCGTTAATATAGGAAGAAAAAAAAATGTGGTGTAAGAAGGGTCAACTCTAAGCAGAAAAAGGAGTTTCTCTTTTATTATAAGCAAGATCTTGCATTGTTAATTCAAGTAATTGGATTATATATCAAGATAATATAATGGTATAGATTATATACTCTTCAAATAGTAAATAATTCTTCTTAAACAATACTATTACTCCCAATCATTTTCAAATATCTTCTTTGTCAACTCCCATTATAATTTCTAATAACGCAAACAAAATCAACACTATCACTAGAACTAAAATAACTAGCATCACGATTAATCTTAAAAGTACCAATGAATGAGAGATTTAAAGAACCACTTAGAATAGAAGAGAAGAACACATGTTGTAATTCAAAAATACTCCTAAATTCCTTTTTAAAAGCTAATGTCAGACAAATTACTTTTTTTCTAGAGGTCAAGTCTCATGAGGATTAAAGATGTTATTATTCCTTACTCGCCATATTCACCAAAGTCTCGAAAAAAATATGAACAGATGCTCTCTGCTATGATACAAGAACCAATTCTTCAAATCCAGAGGATGACAAGAAATATCTAACCTATGCCATACAAGATGATCTTTTAGACAATCCCGAATACAATGTAAAACTGAATCCTAGCTAGAAAGATATTTTGGGCACCTATCCGATGATGACATCCCTCTTCTAAAGAAAAAACTTGTAGTAGGAAGAGCTTCCTTAAGACACATCCACGCCAAAATAATTGTGTTTTTCTAGAACAAGCTGGCGCCAAAGGCAAAGCCAATTCTCCCACTCCTCCTAATCAAACAACTACTTACACAACCACAAGTAACTATTGAGTGAGTCATAGACTTTGGTAACAGACACAAACCAATACCAACCCACTTCCTTATACAGAATTTATCAGAATAAAAATACACCCAAAATTCTTAAAATACACCCAAATATCTTCGTGTTACACCCAAATTTATTGCAAATACAGAAAAATATTTTTTTTCTTTTTTTTCCTTATTTCTTTCTTACTTTAAGTTAAATGAATGTAAGTTCATCATCTTTCAAGTAATTTTACAGCATTATGTGTTTCTTCTTCTTCTTTGTTTGATTTTTTTGTTTTTATTCTTGCTAAGAGAGTAAAACAAGAAGAAACTTGAGAAGGTAAAACAGAAAAGAAAAGATGAATAAGAAAAAAAAAGAAGAAGATGGTGATGATAATTAAAAAAAGGAAGAAGCAGTAGAGGATGAGGAGGAGGAAAAGGAAGAGGAAAAATTTTGAATTATGTAGAATTTATCAGAATAAAAATATACCCAAATATCTTTGTGTTACACCCAAATTTGCTGCAAATACAGAAAAATATTTCCTCTAATGTTGCATTTTTTTCTTCTTTTTTTCCTTATTTCTTTCTTTTTTTTAGTTAAATGAATGTAAGTTCATCATTTTTCAAGTAATTTTGCAGCATTATGTGTTTCTTCTTCTTCTTTGTTTGATTTTTTTGTTTTTATTCTTGTTAAAAGAGTACAACAAAAAGAAACTTGAAAAAATAAAACAAAAAAGAAAAGATAAATAAGAAAAAAAAAAGAAGATGGTGATGTTGATGAAAAAATAAAGAAGAAGGAGTAGAAGGTGAGGAGGAGGAAGAGGAAGAGTTTTGAACTATACAGAACTTATCAAAATAAAAAATACACCCAAAATTATTAAGATACACTCAAATATCTTTGTGTTACACCCAAATTTACTGAAAATATAGAAAAATATTTCCTTTAATGCTACATTTTTTCTTCTAAATTGAACCACATCCCAGCCACTTGATTGGATTCAAAACAATAATCAATTTCGTTCTGGTTCAATTGACAATCTGAACGTGAATTATTCATTATCTCAATAATAAGATAACTGATGATGGAAGAAAAAGAGAAAAAGAAAGGAGGAGAAGAAATTCCAATGAAAAAAGGAGGAAGAGGAGGAGGAGAAAGAGGCGGTGTTAATGACGACGATAACAAAAAAGAAAAATAACGAAGAAGAATGTGCAATGTACAATAACAATACGAAGCGCGTGAATATAAATGACTTGTAAAGACTTGTATGAGAAAAACACTTATATACGGAGAATTATTAAAATTTAGCTAGTATTAAAAAAAATTAAAGTGCTACTAATGCTAAGACTTTCTCTTTTTTATATAAATCTTAATCATCATTCATTTTTTAGCATTTAATTATTCTAAAATTTTACTATATTTATATGAATTATAAGTCGGTATATTTAAGTATGAATTACATCTAAATACATTACTTTATGAATATATAAAAATAATAGATAAAATAATTTAGAAAATAACTAGTTGAAGATCAAATAAAAATAAATCGCTTTTATATATTCTCATTAAGGTTAACATTTTATTTTAGTAGTCGTGATTTTTTGGTCAAATTACCAATTTGGCATTCGAAAATGTTTGATAATCAAAGAAAATTAGCCAAAAACAGTCACAACTTACCTTATTTAACATTTATTAATTATTACGATAATTAATAAATACTAAATAAGGCCAGTTCTGACTGTTTTTTTTTTTTTTGTCTTCCTAGCATTACCGTTAGAGACTCCATCAGTCATCCACAATCGATATTCAACAATTGGTGAGTTTGATCAACCAGCTCAACCTCATGCAAGCAAATCAAAATCAGTCCAGATGCGACATTAACTTCAATTGTGTTAGGACCAAACAACTATCAAAACTGGAAAAGAGTTATGTAGAGAGCATTGAAGTCCAAGAACAAGATTGGATTCATTGATGGTTCAATTCTGAAGCCACCAAGGGAAGACTCGATGTCTGAAGCTTGGAATAGGTGCAACACATGTATCGTGTCTTGGATCAATTACTCCTTAAGTTTTGAAATTGCACAAAGCGTCATGTGAATTAACTTAGTCGAAAATCTGTGGAAAGAGTTGAAAGACAGATACGACCAGAAAGATGTATACAAAATAGCTAAATTGGAAGAAGATGCATTTGCAAGCAGACAAAGTGAACTAACAGTGACAACCTACTACACCAAATTGAAGACAATTTGAGAAGAATTGGATAACTATCGTCTAATACTAACATGTTCAAGATGTGTTGATGAGTGTAGATATGAAGTGAGCATCATGAGAGCTTATAGTGAAGAATCAAGAATGGTTAGATCTTTGAGAGGATTGAGTGATCAATACTCAACTGTGCGATCACGAATCATGTTAATGAAGTCTTTGCCAAGAATAGATTATGTTTTCTCTTTCTTGCTACAACAAGAGAGGCAGCTGAATGTGAATAAGCTAGTTGATAATAGTTCTCTCATGATGAGTTCAAAAACTAACAATGAAGCTTCAAGAATTGAGACTGGCAATGCAAGAGGCAGAGGCAGAGGAAAGAGGGGGAAGAAGCAATCATAGTAACAATGGAAAGGGTAACAGAAGCCAGAAGCAGTGTACATACTGTGGCAAGAGTGGCCACTTGGTAGATGTTTGCTATAGAAAATATGGATTTTCTGCTCATCTCAAGACCAACTAGACCTCAACTTTCAATCTGGTTACTGAAGAGAGTGACGATGAAAACAGCAACAACATCCAGAAGGAAGTGGATGGTAAGTCTGAGTTTAATCTCACTGTAGACCATAAGGAAGCATTGCTTGCACTCCTTTGCCAACAGGACACATAGCCAAGACATAGTATCAATCAATTTAGCACCACCATTCTCTCATCAAACCCAGGTATATCTTACATAATGTCCTTGTCAACCTTTACTCCAAAGTCTTGGGTTATTGACTCAGGTGCAACTAATCATGTTATATTTTCTCACGAATCATTTTACGAACTTTACCACATAAAATCAGTACTAATCAACATTGATGGTTTCAGTGGCTAAGAGAAGGGGGTTGAATCTTAGCCCCCTTTTCGCTTGCTAACACTTGCTGGACTTAGAGGAGACTTTTCTGTTTTTAGCTCATCACTTCACACGAGACTTTTTCTTTTGTCTCATCCCTA
Source organism: Arachis hypogaea (assembly GCF_003086295.3). Lineage (NCBI taxonomy): Eukaryota > Viridiplantae > Streptophyta > Magnoliopsida > Fabales > Fabaceae > Arachis > Arachis hypogaea. The sequence goes on along the minus strand of NC_092049.1, from coordinate 130,858,212 downwards.
GTCACGAGACTTTTCTTTTTGTCTCGTCACTTGGCACGAGATATTTTTTATTTTTGCTCCCGTACAGTAGAAACAGAAATGGAGTGGAGAAGAGAAGAAGATTACATCCAGATATATCTTGGTTCAGCTGCTAAGTGCAGTACAACCTACATCCAGTCTCCATCACAAACATGATGGAATTTCACTATAATCAATCTAATTACAAACTGTAAAGTGCTAACCCAACTTACAAGAGGATTCCCACAGAATCATGAAACACAACATAGATGAACAAAGGAACTCTAAGACATCTATGGCTTTTTCTTTTAATTTTGCACTCTCTGCCTTTTTCCGCTCTATGGCTTTTTTCATGCAAACCTCACTGTTTGCCTTTTTCCATGAGACTCAAGACATGACAAAATTAAACAGAAAAATACTAAACATAATACATTGAAGGAGAAGAAAATCTGTAAGCTTAGGTAGCTCTGAGAATCCTGTGCCTTGCACTCTCACTGCTTACTTCTAACTTCTTGCTCCAAACAGTGGCTGTTCTCCTTTTTTATAGAAGAGAGAAGCCTCCACACTTGAAGCCAAAATCCCAAGCCAACTTCTTCTTCCTTCAAGAAACCGGTTCGACCACACAGAGAGAAAAGAGATAATCATGCAATAACCAACATGTAATTACCTCTAGTCCTTCCTTGGTCATCACTCTTCATCAATCCGAGCACTCCATCCTTGGCTTCCTCTCCAAGATGGATTTCTGGCCCTTGATGCTTCATGATGATGATGACTTCATCTGCTTCAATTTCTGCCTCTACCATCACTTCGCCACTCTAGCTACTTCCTGTGGTGGTTGAGCAGAATCAAAGACAAGCCATCCTCCAAAGATCTTTCTTGCTGGCCGAATCTTCATCAACCATTTTTGGTATGAAGAAGCCAAGATCTCATCACAGAATCTTACCAAGAGTGATGCAGATCTTAGCCACAGTATACTTTTCTTTTGTTATGTTTTCTTGCCATCATTAGTTCGATGGTCTTTAGCTTGCTCATAGCTTCATCTTGATATGTTGCAAGAGCTTCCATGGTTTGCTGTGTAAAGATCGAAACAGGAAGCAAAGATGAGAGAGAGGAGAGAGAAATTTAAACACTAGCTAATGGGTAATGATAAAGTAAAATTAAGTTCAACTTCCTTGCATAAGGTAGCGTGTAAAGCTACTGAACCCATCAAATCAATTTCTCTCTCTCACATTTATCTTTCCAATGCTAGCATATTAGATTTTGAGATCCATCCCATAATGATAAATGGAATCCGTTGGAAACATGAAGTAACTTTGCTTTCTTTCTTATTTTGGTTTCGGACCAAACAAGCATGAGAGGCATTCATCAAAATTAAAATTGGGCTTGGTAGCAACAACATTTAATCTCTGGCCCAATAATAACATTTGCTTTTCTGATAAAATTTGGATCAAGCAATGATCAAATGGAAAAGCATGTGACACACTTGGGCTTAGAGCAACCAAACTTATTTGGGCCCAATTAAGACACAACATTGTCTCAGCCACAATGATCATAATAAATTAATATCAAAGCTGAGCATTTATAAACATATTGGGCTTGCACCAGAGTTTCATTTTCGGCCCAATAATAACACCTGCAACAAAATTATTTAATCAATATATGTTAAATAAAAATCAGATTAATAATTTTGTAATTAATTGTTTTTAATAATGTTTAGTCATCACAAATATTAGTTTAGAGTTTTCCAAACTCATCAATCTCCCCCTTGATGACAAACATTATTAAAATTGAAATGGAAAGAAATTTAAAGATTGAGTAAAGAATACTCCCTTTGAATTTGAATTTCTCCCCCTTTCAAAGTGTCACATGGCTCCCCCTTGATATATGCTATTCTTACCAAGGGAAGCACTAAGCTGTAACAATTTAATCAAGCTTCAAGAAACAATGTTATTCAACATTTTTATTTTGATATGTTGAATGCTTGATTTATGAGCAGATTTGAATGATATACAAAACTTATTTGTTATCAAAAATTTGATTATCTGCTCAAACTACATAATCAATTTATTTTGAAAAAAGATTTTGCTGTTCAAATATTTTTCACTAAATCAGAGCAATCATGGTTATGGTAGGAAAAATATTTTTCATCAACATGATATAATCTTTTCAAACACAGCAACTTTTATTATTTTAAAGTAAAGGAACTGCCAAAAATAAATCCAATCATCAATCATTCTATCAAGGTAATTCAAATTTCTTACAAACACATATTTTACCAAGATAATCATCAATTAATGGCAGTAATTAAAGTAGAACCGAATGCTATATTAACAAAACATCCTCAAATATAATCCTAATGCATTTTCACAATGCATTATCCATCATCAACAAGGGTGATCATGAACTCTCAAAGAGAATTTCATCCCCTGTTTTTCAGTTTCAATTTTGGACCAATTTCCTCCCCCTTTTGGCATCAAGGGGCATTATGTACCTGCAGCAAGAAAGCATTGGCAATACGACAAAATATTCATAAAATGCCAAATATGTCAAAGTGTCAAGGAGCAGTGAATATCAAGTCATGCTACTACAAAAGAAAGATTGAGCCTAATCATGCCAATATCAAATAACATAAAACAACAGTCATCAATCATCTGATAGATGAAAATCAGAGTCCTCAGCGCCTTCTTCACTATCATCTCCCAGATCATCCTTAAGACCTTCTAACATCAGATCGACCCTATCTTGGCATCTTTTCCAAGCTTTCTCGCTCTCATAAGCTAGCTTACAGGCCTCTTTGTGAGATTGAACCATCATTTCTGCCATGTTTGAGAATTCACCCAAAATCTGTTTGATGGATTTGGCTGTTTTGGAAGATTCTGGCCTGCACTCATGGTCACTATCGGATGTAACAGATTTGCACCCTTTGGTTTTCTTAGTCGCTCCTCCTCCTTTGATTGAGGACACCTTGTTTTCTACAGCCTCATTCAACAGATCAACTTTAAAGTATTAAAAAATTCTAGTTAAAAACATACCATAAGGTAGGTTAGCCTTTTTGGTGCTTCTAACAGAATCCCACATATGCCTAATCATAATATAACCAAAGGATATCGATGTAGAGGTAACCAAAGCAAATAATATGAGACAGTCAGAAAATGTTACTCGGTTGTGTGAGCCACTTTGGGGAGTCAAAATGTGGGTGATGATTCGGTGAATCAGAGAGTTGACTGGTCCTAGAGCTTTGTGGGTTGGAATCGTTCCATGCAAGCCAGAGAGATTCTCGCAAATGTGCTGAAGAACCGTTTTGTATGAAACGCCCACTTGTGTATCCCATTTTTCTGCCATGTACGCTCGCGGTCCTTCATTCTTGAAGCCCAGGGCCGCTCCAATGGTCTCAGAATCAAGGGCTATTTGAACCCTTTTGACATAGGAATGAAGAGAGCCGTCAATGAGTCGCATATTGGCGTAAAATTCCCGGACTAGGCCAGGATAGACTGGTTTCTGAATGAGAAGAAGTGGCTTCCAGTTGAGGAGTTCAAACAGAGGAGAGATGTTGATGCCTTTGTTAGAGAGAGTGTCAAGGTTGACAAGGTAGGTTGCACACAAATGACGTTTTTCCATAACTTCATTGTGAAACTCAAAAGAGGCACAAGAGTTGAATCTGCTTGGATCATAATGAGAGTGAGTCTTGCTGTACTTGTTTTTGAATTCCAGGGATTCCAAATTTGGAGGTTCGATGGTGTTGTTTAGTGCAAACCCCTTGGTTTTCTGTGAGCTTTTTCCGGGGGTAGTTCTCTTTGGTGATGAAGGTGGTGGTGAATGAATGGGCGAGGTATGAGATTCTTCCTCTTCCTCAATGCGGGGCTCCTTATTTTTCCCGCTTCTTCTTCTTCCGAAACTCTTCTGTGCTATTACTTTCTTCCTCATGGCTTCGGTGTGCTTGGTTGGGGGTGAGGGAGAAGATGAAGAAGTAGAGTGTATGTGGATGTGAGTGTGGGTTTGAGGGGTTGATGGTTTTTGAGAGAGGAGGATTCTTTCACTCTTTCTTGGCGCGGTTTTCTTTTTCATGGTGATGGAAGAATGGAATATGAAAGATTGATGAAGTAACCGAATTGAGTGGGGGAGAAGCAAGGTGAGTGACACATTAAATGTGGATTGGAGAGAGAGACTTTGGTGGAGGTAATGACCATTAGTGGACGGTTAATGACCATTATGGTGTAGTTATTACCCAAAATGATTCCCTTTTTATTTTTGAAATCAAAAACTGAAAAGTTGTTGCCTTAAATCAAGGGATTAGATGGAGAGAGGGATTTGATTTGACAATAACCACTTCCAAAAAGATATGATGACACAAGGAAGAGGATTCTTATTTGCATAGAGAGACAACTAACATAACGGCAAAGTGGGGTCAAGAAAATTTGGTGGGGCCCATGAGAATTCACTTTAGACACTGTCTCCCCCTTGATCACAGCCCTTCCAACGCTTCTAATTTTATCTCGTCCAAACCTACGAGACAAAACTGAACAGAATCAACTTTTCACAATTTATCAATGAAACTTAAATCAAACATTCCCAAGCTTTTTCTCAGGGCACAGAATCTGTCTTCACAGAGGGGTTTTGTAAAAATATCAGCAATTTGGTCTTCAGATTTTACAAATTGAATATCAATAGTACCCTTTTGCACATGTTCCCTAATAAAATGATATTTTATCTCAATGTGCTTGGTTCTTGAGTGCAGAACCGGATTTTTTGAAATGTTTATAGCACTCATATTATCACAAAATAAGGATATACTACTGATTTTTAATTTGTAATCTTCCAATTGTGTTTTTAACCAAATTAATTGTGAACAACATGCAGATGCGGAAATATATTCAGCTTCAGCTGTGGATAGAGCCACTGTGGCTTGTTTCTTGCTTGACCACATGTTGAGTGAGCTTCCAAGGAAGCAACACATGCCGGAGGTGCTCCTTCTATCCACTCTATCTCCCGCATAATCTGCATCACAAAATCCTACTGCACAAAAGTTCTCAGATTTAGGATACCATAGCCCATAATTACAAGTTCCCTTAATGTATCTAATAATACATTTAACGGCCGTAAGATGGGATTCTTTTGGGTGAGATTGAAACCTTGAACATACACCCACACTTTGGACAATGTCCGGTCTAGAGGAGGTAAGATACATAAGTGAACCTATCATTCCTCTATACCTTGTTTCATCCACATCTTGGCCATCATCATCCTTTTCAAGTTTTGTATTAGGATGCATTGGAGTTCCCATTGATTTGGAATTTTCTAGGCCAAACTTTTTGATAAGCTCTTTAGCATACTTTCCTTGGTGAATAAAAGTGCCACTAGGAGTTTGTTTAATCTGGAGGCCAAGAAAGAAAGTAAGCTCTCCCATTAAACTCATCTCAAACTCACTAGTCATGAGTTTTTCAAACTCTTCACATAAGGAAATGTTGGCCGATCCAAATACAATGTCATCAACATAAACTTGAACAAGAAGTATATCATCATTAGATGCTTTAATAAATAAAGTAGTGTCGGTGGTACCCCTTTGAAATTGATTTTCCAACAAGAAGGCACTTAGCCTTTCATACCAAGCTCTTGGAGCTTGTCTAAGACCATAAAGGGCCTTAGTTGGTTTGAAAACATGATTTGGAAATTCTTTATGCTCAAAATCGGGGGTTGTGCCACATACACTTCTCTATCAATAAAGCCATTAAGGAAAGCACATTTAACATCCATTTGAAACATTTTGAAACCTTTATGGGCGGCATAGGCAAGAAGCAATCTAATTGCTTCCATTCTAGCTATCGGAGCAAAAGACTCATCAAAATCTATACCCTCTTCTTGATCATAACCTTGGGCCACTAATCTAGCCTTGTTACGAACAACTTGTCCATCATCACCAAGTTTATTTTTAAATACCCACTTAGTACCCGTTACCTTCTTACCATCCGGATGAGGTACTAATGTCCAAACCTCATTCTTGTCAAATTGAGCAAGCTCCTCTTGCATGGCCTTGACCCATGATGGATCTTCAAGAGCTTGTTTGACATTGTTGGGCTCCATTTGTGACAAGAGAGCGAAGTTGCTAGGTTCGGTTTGCCTTTTGGTGGAGGATCTTGTTGTTACACCATGAGAGTGATCACCAATGATGAAGTCATGAGGATAACCCCTCATAGACTTCCATTCTCTAGGCTTTCGGACAGGTGTAGAGCTTTGATGAACTTCTGGTGGTCTCACTGTTTCAGTTGCTCGTGCCTGCTCAGGAGACAAAATGAAAATGTCTCCTCCAATCTGACGAGACAAAACCGGGCTGACAGATTCTTCATTTTGCACAGATTTGGGATTTTTTTTTATTTGTTCCAGCCTCTTCACAATCTGAATCAATATCCTTCACAATACTGGGAATTAAGTTAGAATCACAAAAAGTAACATGTATGGATTCCTCTATTGTCCTATGCTCCTTGAGATAAACTCTATAGGCCTTGCTTGTGGTGGAATATCCAACAAACATTCCTTCATAGGATTTTGGATCAAACTTTCCAAGGTTTTCTTTATTATTAAGCACAAAACATTTGCATCCAAAAACATGAAAATACTTAAGATTTGGAGGGGTTCCTTTCCATAGCTCATAAGGGGTTTTCTTTAACCCTTTTCTAATGATTGTTCTATTCAAAATATAACATGCTGTGTTCACAGCTTCAGCCCATAAGAATTTAGGAATTTCACTCTCACATAACATAGCCCTAGTCATTTCTTGAAGACTTCTATTCCTTCTTTCAACCACCCCATTTTGTTGGGGGGTTCTAGGGCATGAAAAATTATGAGAAATCCCTAAGTCATCACAGAATTTTTCAAAATCTTGATTTTCAAATTCTCTTCCGTGATCACTTCTTAAATGGGCAATTTTCAAATCCTTTTCATTTTGAATTTCTTGCAAAGAGTGGAAAAGGCATGAAAAACATCATTCTTATGAGCAAGAAAAAGTACCCAACCAAATCTAGAGTAATCATCTACCACCACAAGACCAAAGTGTTTACCTTCTAAACTTTGAGTTCTAGTAGGACCAAAAAGATCAATATGTAACATCTCTAATGGTCTTTTGGTTGAGATTCCATCTTTTGGCTTAAAAGATGATTTTACTTGTTTGCCCAATTGGCAAGCATCACAAGTAAGATCCTTATCAAACTTGATGTTTGGAATTCCTCTAACCAAATTCCTTTTGACTAGCTTAGAAATTTGATACATGCTATCATGTCCCAACTTTCTATGCCAAAGCCATTTTTCATATTCAAAAGATGTAAAGCATGTTACATTTTGTTCCTTTAAATCCTCAAGAGTTAATCCATACACATTGTTGCATCTTTTAGCTTCAAAAAGAACATCCCCAGTTTTCTCACAAACAACTAAACAAACTTCTTAAAAATAACTTCAAAACCCAAATCACATAATTGACTAATACTAAGTAAATTATGTTTCAAGCCATGTACAAGAAGGACGTCATTTATACAATATGAGAAACTTTTACCCACTTTCCCAACAGCCACAATTTTTCCTTTTGCATCATCACCGAATGTGACAAGTCCTCCGTCATATTCATCAAGCTTTATGAAGAAGGTTGTCTTTCCGGTCATATGCCTAGAGCATCCACTATCCATATACCACATATTTTCCTTCCGTTTGGATGCTAGGCACACCTACAAAACAAGCTTAAGTGACCTTAGGTATCCAAATCTTTTTGGATCCTTTTACGTTAAACCATCTTCTATGTCCTAAACCATTGTAATCAAATACAACTTTACAAACTTTATCACCAATCATTCTTTCACCAAAGAAACATTGAATAGGAAAGTGTCCATTTCGGTTGCATAGTCTACAAAATCTTGGAGTTGCTGTTTTGTTAAAGTAGGTTGGGTCTTGATACCTTGTATCATTTGAAGATGAAGCAATGTTTTCAAAATGAGATTTTTCAGATTTATAAAACTCCAACCCAGCCTTATCATAAAGAGGTTTTTGACTAGCCAAGATTTGATTCAGATTTTCAGAACTTTGGGTGAACTTGGCTAAGTCTTCCTTAAGTCTTTTAACCTCTTTAAGCAACTCTTCATTTTGCTTAAAACAATCCACATATGCAAGAACGGAATGATTACTTTCACAGCTCTTAATTTGGGCTCTTAACTGCTTATTTTCTTCAACAAGATCACAAGCAGTTTCGGCCTCTCTCACTTTTTCTTTTAAAAAACTGTTTTCAGCCTTAAGAATGGTGATTTGTTGTTCAAGTTCTTGATTTTCCAGCAGAAAATATCTTATTTTTTCAGAAAGGTGGTCTATCATAAGATGAAGATCTTCAGTGTTAGGGGTTATGAAAAACTACCTGATTTACATGGTCTGCCATGAGACACGGTTGTGACTTGGTCTCGGATTCTTCATCATCATCATCTGAGTCATTTTCCAAATCTTCCCATAAAGCCATCAGTCCCTTCTTCTTTCCTCTTTTCGGCTTCTCCTCTTTCCTTAACTTGGGACAATCAGATCTGAAATGCCCCATTTCCTTGCAATTGTAACAGGTTACTTTGCTAAGGTCTTTCTTCATCTTCCTTGAGCTACTGCCTTTGCCTTTGAGCTTCACCATTTTCCTGAATTTTTTTGCAAACAACACAAACTCATTTTCAGAAGAGTTATCACTGGATTCATCATCCAGAGGGTTAGTCACAGAAGAAAAGGCAATTCCTTTCTTTTTTGAATCATTTTTCAAATAGGTGTTTTCAAAAGCAAGAAGATTTCCTCTCAAATCATCAACTGTCATGGAATCTAAGCTACTGCTCTCAGAAATAATTAAAGCTTTTGTTTCCCACTCTTTTGTAAGACATCTCAACACTCTTCTCACTAGCACAGATTCTGAATGTGTAATTCCCAGAGCATCTAAGCCAACAATGATGGTGTTGAACCGTTCGAACAGTTCATCAATGGATTCTCCTTCCTTCATTGCAAACATTTCATATTCTCTGTTCAACATATCTGTCCGAGTCTTCTTAACAATGGTGGTTCCTTCATGAGTGATTTGTAGCTTGTCCTATATTTTCTTTGCCGTTGTGCATCGTGATACCCGTCGGTACTCCTCAAAACTGATAGCACAGTTGAGCAGGTTTACTGCCTTAGCATTTAATTCTACCTTCTTCCTATCTTCCTCGGTCCATCTTGCTTCTGGTTGAGAGAGACTACTCCTTCAGCACTTGTGGTAGTTGGAAATTGAGGCCCTTCCAGGATAATCTTCTAAAGCCTGTAATCCACTGCTTGTACAAATATTTTCAACTTCTCCTTTCAATAGGTATAATTTTTCCCATTGAAAAGAGGTGGTCTGTTGCTTGATTGACCTTCAGTCAGATTATAGGACACCACATTTGCGCCACTATTTTCTGCCATACGGATCTTTTCTCCAAGCTCTGATACCAATTGATGGTTTCAGTGGCTAAGAGAATGGGAGGTTGAATCTTAGCCCTCTTTTCGCTTGCTAACACTTGCTGGACTTAGAGGAGACTTTTCTGTTTTTAGCTCATCACTTCACACGAGACTTTTTCTTTTGTCTCGTCCCTAGTCACGAGACTTTTCTTTTTGTCTCGTCACTTGGCACGAGATATTTTTTATTTTTGCTCCCGTGCAGTAGAAACAGAAATGGAGTGGAGAAGAGAAGAAGATTACACCCAGATATATCTTGGTTCAGCTGCTAAGTGCAGTGCAGCCTACATCCAGTCTCCATCACAAACATGATGGAATTTCACTATAATCAATCTAATTACAAACTGTAAAGTGCTAACCCAACTTACAAGGAGATTCCCACATAATCATGAAACACAACATAGATGAACAAAGGAACTCTAAGACATCTATGGCTTTTTCTTTTAATTTTGCACTCTCTGCCTTTTTTCGCTCTATGGCTTTTTTTATACAAACCTCACTGTTTGCCTTTTTCCATGAGACTCAAGACATGATAAAATTAAACAGAAAAATACTAAACATAATACATTGAAGGAGAAGAAAATCTGTAAGCTTAGGTAGCTCTGAGAATCCTGTGCCTTGCACTCTCACTGCTTACTTCTAACTCCTTGCTCCAAACAGTGGCTGTTCTCCTTTTTTATAGAAGAGAGAAGCCTCCACACTTGAAGCCAAAATCCCAAGCCAACTTCTTCTTCCTTCAAGAAACCGGTTCGGCCACACAGAGAGAAAAGAGATAATCATGCAATAACCAACATACAATTACCTCTAGTCCTTTCTTGGTCATCACTCTTCATCAATCCGAGCACTCCATCCTTGGCTTCCTCTCCAAGATGGATTTCTGGCCCTTGATGCTTCATGATGATGATGGCTTCATCTGCTTCAATTTCTGCCTCTACCATCACTTCGCCACTCTAGCTACTTTCTGTGGTGGTTGAGCAGAATCAAAGACAAGCCATCCTCCAAAGATCTTCCTTGCTGGCCGAATCTTCATCAACCATTTTTGGTATGAAGAAGCCAAGATCTCATCACAGAATCTTACCAAGAGTGATGTAGATCTTAGCCACAGCATACTTTTCTTTTGTTATGTTTTCTTGCCATCATTAGTTCGATGGTCTTTAGCTTACTCATAGCTTCATCTTGATATGTTGCAAGAGCTTCCATGGTTTGCTGTGTAAAGACCGAAACAGGAAGCAAAGATGAGAGAGAGGAGAGAGAAATTTAAACACTAGCTAATGGATAATGATAAAGTAAAATTAAAGTTCAACTTCCTTGCATAAAGTAGCGTGTAAAGCTACTCAACCCATCAAATCAATTTCTCTCTCACACATTTATCTTTCCAATGCTAGCATATTAGATTTTGAGATCCATCCCATAATGATAAATGGAATCCGTTGGAAACATGAAGTAACTTTGCTTTCTTTCTCATTTTGGTTTCGGACCAAACAAGCATGAGAGGCATTCATCAAAATTAAAATTGGGCTTGGTAGTAACAACATTTAATCTCTGGCCCAATAATAACATTTGCTTTCCTGATGAAATTTGGATCAAGCAATGATCAAATGGAAAAGCATGTGACACACTTGGGCTTAGAGCAACCAAACTTATTCGGGCCCAATTAAGACACAACATTGTCTCAGCCACAATGATCATAATAAATTAATATCAAAACTGAGCATTTATAAACATATTGGGCTTGCACCAGAGTTTCATTTTCGGCCCAATAATAACACCTGCAACAAAATTATTTAATCAATATATGTTAAATAAAAATCAGATTAATAATTTTGTAATTAATTGTTTTTAATAATGTTTAGTCATCACAAATATTAGTTTAGAGTTTTCCAAACTCATCAAACATGTCTAATGGCACAAACACCATAGCATCAATAGCAGGAATAATTATATTTTCTAACAATTTGTACCTCTCATATGTGTTCTTCATCCCCAATTTTAAATTCAACCTGATATATGTGTCAAAGTTGACAGTAGATTCACATTGTCAATTGATTTTTAATGAAAATTACTGTGAAATACAGGAAAAGAACATATTAAAAATTTTTGGTGTAGCTGAGCAAAGGCGGGATCTATATGCTTTTGAGTCATTAGAACCTGCTCCAACAATACTACACACAACATTCACATATACACTCATTATTCAAACTCACACAAATCATTCTACACCTTAGCATTTAGATTAGGATACTTACCTATGCACATATTGGAAGAAGGAACTATGCTGATCTAAAGGATTTTAGTTGTAATAAGCCATGTGGCTTATGTTACTATGCAAAATAGAAAAGAATCCCTTTTGTATCAAGCACTACAAATAGCACAAATAAATTGATATTGTTCGTATAGATATATGGGGTCCTATCAATATTGCATCCATATCTGATTTTAGGTATTTTTTAACCATAGTTGATGATTACATTAGATTTCTTGGGTATATTTTATGAAAAATAAGAGTGAGGCTGCTGAACTTTTAGGAATTTTGTGAATTTAAATGAAAATCAATTTAAAACAAGGTTAAAAAGGTCAGAAGTGATAATAGACCTGAATTCAAATTGCTAAATTTTTATGCATCAAAAGCAATTATTCATCAAACAACATGTGTTGAGACTCCTCAACAAAATGGCATTGTTAAAAGAAAACATCAACACATACTAAAAATTACCAGGGTATTGATGTTTCACTCCAACATGCCTAAGAGATTGTGGAACTATGCAATTGCATATTCAGTGTATATTATTACTAGAATTTCTATCAAACTGTTGCAAGATGCCTCATCCTATAAATGTTTGAAAGAAAAATTACCTGATATCAGCTACTTAAAGGTGTTTGGTTGCTTAGTGTATGATTCTACTTTAGTGAATCACATAACCAAATTGGATAAAAGAGCTAGAAAATATGTGCATTTAGGTGTTAAAGAGGGTGTAAAGGGGTATATCTTGTATTATTTGAGTAGCAGGGACATCTTCTTATCTAAAAATGTGGTTTTTTTTTGTATGAAAATGTTCTACCATTTCCATTACAAGATTCTATGCATAATGCCAAATTAAACATTGTTGCTGACATCACTCAACTATCTCATATGCACAAACTCATTATATTTGATGATCCTTTCTACACTATTAATAATATATCCGATGAATCCTCATTCACCCAATCAAATTCTAACACCAATACTGCACCTACATTGCATGTTATACCCAATGAGCAAGCATCTGCATCATCACCTCCATCATGTCACAACAACAATGCTGCACACATATCACAACCTTAAATTAAATGATATTAGAAGATCATTAAGAAAAAAGAGAAAACCTGCATACTTAGAGGACTTTCAATGCATGACTACCTCATATGAGCTGCACAACAATGACTTGAATTTCTCATATAACTTCTATGAATCAAACTTTACTGACACAATTGATAATTCTCAACAATTGACACAAGATTATTTTGAAAATTCAACCATTTTATTTTTTGAGTCTCAAATACTCAGTCAACTTCCTACCATTCTTTTTTCTGAGTTGTCTATCACTCTCACATCACAGCCTAAACACATAGAACCTAGATCCTATGCTGAGGCTATCAATAACAAGATATGGCTGCAATCAATGTAGAGCTTGCTGCCTTACAAAAAAAACCAGACTTGGTCACTTACCACATTGTCCAATGAAAAGAGATCGGTAGGATGTAAATAGGTGTTTGAACTCAAATTAAACTCTGATGGGAGTATAAATAGACATAAAGCCAAACTAGTTGCTCAAGAATTCACTCAAACTGCTGGAGTGGATTATTTTAAAACCTTCAGCCCGGTTGTCAAGATGAGCACTCTTCGAATCTTACTGTCCATTGCCACTGCACAAGGGTGGTTGGTACATCAACTAGATGTCAACATGACAATCTTGCATGGAGATCTCTATGAAAAAATCTACATGAGTCCGCCACTAAGTTTAACTCTTCTCACACCTAATTTGGTTTTGCAAACTCGACATATCACAATATGGCTTGAAACAAATCACTAGACAGTAGAACACCAAATTGACTTTGACCCTTATTGAGGCTGGGTATCAACAATCATGAAATGACTACAGTTTGTTCACTAAGCAAAGAGGAGCTGGGTTCATAGTGATTCTAGTTTATGTCAATGATCTAATTTTGGCAGGGGATGGTTCAGATGAAAATATGAAATTAGTGCTATCAAGCAGCGCTTGCATCACCTATTCAAAATCAAGGATATTGGTGAATTGACTTTTTTTTTATTGGGTTGGAAGCAGCCTTTGACTTGCTTGTGAGAATTTGTCGAAAAAATAGTTTTTAAAGACTAAGAGCATATTATTTTAAAGGTTTTGGTCACATTCTTTAGGTTTGTGAAGTTTTCTCCTACTATATCCTCTCTGAACTCACTTTTTTTTATATATAACGACGGTTTAACCGTTAATAACTTATTGATCATGAAGATAAAGTTATCTATAATGTGCCTGTTTATAGTGTCAAGAAGTCAAAATTAATTTGAATTATTAAAAAAGATTTTAGAATAATCATAGAACCAAATTACTAATGTCTAGCCGCACATGCCATACTGTGATATGAATGAAATGTTTGACTAATACTCCTAGTCAATATTATACAATTTGTATTATCTAACTTGTATACAAGTTGTAAAGAAAAAATAATTATAAAAAAAAAACAAGAATTAAGAATTGCATGACTAATAGTATCTTATTACCTCCACAAGAATATTATAAATAAGTGGGTTTGTTTTTTTGGGTGTAATTAATTAGGACTTGATTTTAAATAAAATATTATAAATTATCACTTTATATCTCGTTAAAAATTTAATTATAATAAAATAATTATCTAATTTTATAATTTTGTTATATCATATTTTTTAATAAAATATTTGATATTTCTTTTGTCTTAATTTTATAAATTTTGCGCTTCTGCTGATACGCTCCACATTCTAACGTACAGTAATTATGAAAGTTGCTAATTTCCATTGGCATTCAATCGGATATTTAAATAAGACAAAAAATCAAAGCTGTGTTATGAACTAACAATCAAAAAGCATCATATAGTGGTTGGTTAATTGAAAAGATTATGCATTAAATGGTAATTAAATTACATTTGCTTGCATAAGAATCCTTGGAAGCTGCAGTAGTGTATAATTTTATATAAAGTATTAATTGAGATAGTGGCACTTTTCTTGCTTCACGAATTGGCTCACGTATTTAACGGAGAGCTGAACCTGAAAATAAGTAAAACACTTACTAGTAGACAGTAGTAGAGTAATTGACAATAACTCCTTTTGGCTTTATAGTTTGGAATCATGTATAAACTAGTCAATGAAGAAGATGTGTGTAAATTAAATAAAACTGCAGATTCATGCATGCAGAATACAAAAAAGGTAAAAATGTCCGTAATTAATGATGACTAAAAGTTACGTTATTATTGTCATTTGTTTTTGTATCAGAGTAGCATGTATTTAGATCATAAGAATACTAGAGACCAACAAATTTTATTATTTGTAGTCATTAATTAGTTATTATTAATATTTTAATGGTGTGAAATTTAATCTAATAGTATGTGATTACCCAATTTTCTTTCAATAGTTAAAAGTATTTGCTCTCTAGATTTTCTCTTTAGAACATCTCTAATATTAATTATAATTTTAATTTTATTTTAAATTTTAAAAAATAATACATAAATATTTATGAGATTATTTGTTATAAATAATAATTTAAAATTAAAAATAAAATTTATCGTTTTAATATTTAGTCTTAATTCAATTAAAATTTTATATTATTTTAAATTATTTTATTAATATAATTATACTAATGGCAAAATTTTATTAGTTTTTCTATACTAAAATGATATTGTATCGCTAAAATGATACCGATTTCATTTCATCAATCAACTTTAATACATATTTTAATTCTAAATCAATTTACTTTTTAGAAGTATAAAAAATGATACTCTAAAAGTATTTATTATATATATGCTGTTTTTTATTAAATATAATTGATAAAAAGTGATATGAGATTAAAAAAATTGCCTTTTATATCATAAAAAAGGTATAAACAAGAATGTATAGAAAATAAATGATGCAGATATATTATTTCTGGTATTTAATAGACGCGTATTAATTATTTTCTTTAGCCAAAAATGGATTTAATTTCCCTAACTACTTTAATTTATTTCATGTATTATATTATATATACTCTTTAGGTCTAAATTGTTATAAAAATATATATAAATTTATAATTTAACACTTTGAGATTATAAAACAATGAAAAAAGAAATATTTTATTAACACTCTATCTTTCTAAAATTGTTCATCTATATATATAAAAGTGTCATTACACATTTAATATTTTTAATAAAATGTATATGAATAAACCGAGATTAAAAGATAAAGAGATTATAATTATATTTTTTATTTATTTTCTTTATATTTTATTTAACTAAATACCCTTAAAGCTATGATTTATTTGGTAGTTGATGAGGATTTAGGGATGGTGGTGTTTATCCATATGCAGATGCCACCTTGCACCAAATTAAACGAATGTTGCCACACCGCTTGATAGAGATAACCTAGACAGAATCATTACAAACTCTATATTCATGCTTATACCCAAATAAATTTTAAAATAAAACTGTTGCTACTATTGTCATTGTTTTAGTAGCCAGAAGAACAGAAGACTTTACTACCTAAATTTTAAGAAAAAGGTATTAAAATAACAAGAAAATATATTGGCGCAAGTTTAAGAAAAATATTTTCTAATAATAGTTAAAATTGAGTTGTATTTGGGTCGTTTATTGAAAATTTCGTTTTTAAAAAGTTAAATTTAGTCCGCTCTTATCAGATGATAAATTGAACGCCTTATAATCATTATGATGAATTAAATCCATGATATATTATATTAAACATAGAAAATCTAATTAAATTAAATCTAGATTTCAGTCGACAATCATAACAAATAGACAAAAATAACTTTTTTTTTCTTCTTCTTCATCTTCTTATTATTTATAAAATTTAGATAAAAATCCTAAATTTTCAACATTTAGAATAGTGGTAAACAATATAAATTTTCTAGAAGTTGGACTCCATCTTTAAGACTTTAACTACTTTTGAGTTTTGAGTGAGAATTAGTCCATAACTCAACCCAGTCCGTTTATTCACAAATATGAAAACATAACAGAAAAAGAAAGTGTACTCCAAACTCCAAAGCACATTATTTTCATGTTGAGACTCCAAAAGTAAGGCATGGATACACGATTTTATTTTACTTTTGATGGTAAATTTTGACGACACACAACATATCCCTTAATAATATAATAAATGTTAGTAATAAGTTAATTTTGGCCTCATAACTATATAGACAAAAAAAAAAAGCTAATTTTAAACATAAATAATGTTGAATAATTGAACTCGGTCTCTCCCATATATGTCAGCCAGTCATATGTCGAATAATTAGTCTAATTTCACTAACTCGGTCATGCTCTATTTCCATTTTTTTATTTATTCAAAATAAATACTTAAGAACCAACATTTTCGGTATATAAAAAAATTATTAATAATAAATTAAATTGTGAATTGTGATTTGTGAACCCCCTTTATTTATTAAATCTTCCTCTCAGATTGTTCATACCCTTCTCTCTCTCTCTCACTCTGTTATTGCCACCTCTGATTTCCCCTTCTTCTTCTTCTTAATTCTTTCACTCAAATCCAACACCACCACCATGAAAATAAGTCCAAAAGATTCAACATCAGAAATATTCCTTCAAACATCATCATGGAGCATCACAAAGCTAATGGGTTTCTTCTTCCTCATAATCTCCATCTCCTCCCTCACAATCCTAACCCATTCATCATACAATCATCAATGTTCTCATCACCCCACATCAATGACGATTCAAATATCCGACCCACCATCATCAGCACCACCACCATTACTACTATCTCATCAACAAACCACCACCCCAACAAAACAAGACCACCATCAACCCATTGTTCTTGATGATCACAAAAGTAGAACCAACTTATCCCACATAGTGTTTGGCATAGGAGCAACATCAAAATTCTGGAACCATAGGAAACAATACATTAAACTATGGTGGAGGCCTAATGTGACTAGGGGTAATGTGTGGCTTGACCAAAAGGTTCAAATTGAACATGGTGAAGACTCATTGCTTCCAACATTGAGGGTTTCTAGTGATACTTCCAAGTTCAAGTACAACCACCCCAATGGACACAGGTCATCTCACAAAATTTAATTTCTCCATTCAATCAACTTCAACTATATATCATATGTCTTATTCTATCTCCGATAAAGTAATTTTTTTTCTTTAATATTTGTGAATTTTTAAAAATATTTTTAATATTTAATATTTGATTTTATTTCTAACATTTTCGATTTGCAATAGAATTACTCTTAAATATTAATTTTATCTAAAACATTAGAGATAAAATTAAAAATATTCGGTGATAATTTTGACATAAATAAAAAATATTATGAATAAAATTAAATAAAATTAAATATTATGAATAATTTTAAAAAATAACAAATATTGATAAAAAATATATTTTATTTTTTATATTAATATTTTAAATATTCTAATATTTTAGTATTAATTTCAAAAATTTAGTTAACAAGTATTCTAAAGAGACAGAATAAGCTTATTATTAGTAAAATTGAAAAGTTCTAATAAATATAAAATAAATATATTAAAAATTTAAATTTGTTGTATTTTTAATTAAAAAAATTTAATTTATAATTTTAACATATACCTTTAAAACACAAGGTAAATAAACAATTAATTTTTTATAATTAAAATTAATGATTAAAATTATTGAAATACTTGAAACACCGAAACATTTGAAATGCGTGTCCTGTTTTTCTTGCTTATCAATTACACTCAATTCTAGACCGATGACATGATGAATTTGAATTAGTACATGAATAATTCAGTAAATTAATTTTGTTCATGTATTGGCTAATATTAATGAATAAGAAAAATGATTAATTATAAACATAATTTTGTTAATGTACGTATGAATGATATGAATAATATAGGTCTGGGATTCGTTTATCACGGATAGTATCGGAGACAGTGAGGCTAAAGATGAAGAATGTGAGGTGGTTTGTGATGGGGGATGATGACACAGTGTTTGTGACAGAGAATTTGGTTAAGGTGCTACAAAAATATGATCATAATGAATTCTATTACATAGGGTCAAGTTCAGAGAGTCACATGCAGAACATTTATTTCTCATATAACATGGCATTTGGAGGAGGTGGGTTTGCAATTAGTTACTCTTTGGCACTGGCATTGGAGAAGATGCAAGATAGGTGCATTCAGAGGTACCCTTCATTGTTTGGTTCAGATGATAGGATTCAAGCTTGTATGGCTGAGCTTGGTGTTCCACTTACTAAGGAGAATGGATTTCATCAGGTTTGTTATCAACTTAATTCATTAATTAATTAATTAGCACTCCCTTGAAATTTTCTGTTTAATTTATTTATTTATTTTATTAGCTTGGTTGTTTGTTAAAGTGGAGAAATAGTGATTGGATGTTGGTTCATGGAATATGATGTAAATATAGTGAGAATTAAATAAATTTTTTTTTTTTAAATATGATTCATCAGAATGCAAACTAATTAAATAAATTCTTATGTAAAATTCTTATATAAAATAATGTATTTCTTATTGGTTGTAAATATAAAATAATAAAATAAATACTAGTGAATGTGTGAATTTTGATCCTAGCAAAAAAATTGATTTTTTCAATTAATGCTGTCAAGTGTAATTTTTTATTATAATAAAAATATCTATATAAGAGAATATATTGCATAATAAAAAAATTATAATTAATCATATTAATTGAGAAAAAAATTAAAAAGATGCATCTTCATCCTAATTTTATATAATTTATATATAGGAAATATAGGAAAAAGGGAAAAGGGACTTAGAGAGGAATAAATTAAATATTTAGAAGAAAAATAAGTTGATTTTGATTTTTGTTAATTAGCATTAGTTAAGTGGGATCTTTAGTGCCTGACCTTGGTAACATATGATTAATTGAATCAGAACTTCAGAAGTGATCACCACCTTTTTAAAAACAAAAAAGGACAAAAGAGAAGCTGTGATCGCATAATTATTGATCCATGAGAAGTATATATGTTAACGAAAATGTGTAGTAACTAAAAAAAACTAATTAAAAATAATTAAAATTTATTTTATTTAATATTTATTAATTATTATAATAATTAATAAATATTAAATAAAATAAATTTTGACTTTTTTTTTGTCTTTCTAATATTATCGTAACGTATCTATATCTTAATTAGGTTTGTATCTTTTATTTAGTAATATTTAAAGACTTGAGAGCATTTGTATTTTAGGTTACCTACTTTGAAGCAATATTTTATCCAACATGAATTATCGTTTCTTTAATAATGAAAACTAAAGACTTCTTTTTCTATATTTTAAACGTTAGTGTTAGTTAAGTAGTGAAGCTTTGCTTCTTGACTTTGGTCAATATATGATTGAAGTGGCTGGGGATTAACTGATTAACCACTTTTAAAATAGTACTTATAAGACAAAATAGAAGGTGGTCTGGTCCGTCTCATTAATTTGTTCCTATGAACTATCTTAATTGTCTTCATATCATCATTATTAATTTTAAAATTAAGAGCATGTTTACGTATATATCCTCCTAATATATAATTTATCCAAGTGAATTATTTTTTTTATTGAAACTAAGTAATGCCAAAGTTTGTCTAACTAAAAACCTTTTGAAGTGATTATATTATAAAATAAGTATTATGTAATATAATAAGAAGTACTTAAGTGAATAATAATAAATAACAAATAATATAAACACCAAATTTGATACAATAATTTCATTTGCTTTCAAAATTTATATTTGGAGACTTGGAGTAAAGATCTATTGCCACTATTGGACATTGTTTATTTTTGTCACTTTAAAGTGTTCTTGGAAAATGAAAATCCTAAAGTTTGTTACCCTCTTTATTGGCTCTCTTATCATTACCAAACCAAGACCATCATTTGATAAATGTCACGACCTACATACATAACATGAAAACATAAAAAGCCAATTCTGAAAAGTTGTTGGCTTCTACACTAATTTTTTCTTTTTCTTTTGCTTTCCACTTCTGAAGAAAGAAAACAAATTGTTTTCAACATGATGAATGAATGTTTAGGGTTATCTAATAAGTCTTGACCAGCTTCCACGTGTGTCACACGTGGCAGTTTTATTATACTGAGGTGATGTGAGGTGTCTAAGTATTAGTTGAATTAACCCCACTACTCATGTCATCATATTTGTATATTCAAGATAAATATTAAAAATGATAAATGATATCACCTGCTACATTGCTCTGTGTTCTACATTTGTAGGTCACTTGATTTGTTTGTTTTATGACATGAATATAGAAGTTGCAACACCTGTTACTAAATTTTGGCACTCTTTATAAGATAGCATGGACCGAATATTGAATATCAAGCATTTAAGTCTGTTAAAGTCAAAATATTCAGCTTGATGAGTTGGCCTACGCAAGTTCATTTCTGACGAGGCCAATGTTCTTGATTTCATGGAAAAAAAAAAAATACATGCATTATATTATATATATTTAATATTTATTTTACGTTAATAATTAATTTAATGACTAATTTTTAATATATACGTGTATGGTTGTTTCATACCAACACAAGAAATGAATCTCAATTCATTTTTAAAAGAAAAAAAAATTCAAGAATAAAATCGGTGTATAATCCAACAATTAGGTTATTAAAATCTTAAGATTAATTAACTAAAAAAAACCAAACAATTTCATGCTTCTTGTTGTTGTTTTTTTTTTTTTATTTGGTAATATCCTTGTTGGTTATTCGAGTTTAGCTACTTAGCTTACATTTATAGGTTTTTTCTTTTTGGGATTAACTTACATTTACATTTTCTATGATATTTTTGTGCAGTTCGATTTAAAAGGAAATCTATTTGGGCTCCTAGCAGCCCATCCAGTTACACCACTAATATCTCTTCATCACTTGGACCTAGTGGAGCCCATATTCCCAAACATGACAAGAGTCCAGGCCCTGCAGAGGCTCAAGGGCCCAATGAAACTTGACCCATATGCCCTTATGCAACAATCCATTTGTTATGACAAAACCCGAGTTTGGACCATATCCGTGTCTTGGGGATATGCGGTTCAAATATTCCGGGGCATCTTCTTGCCCCGGGATGTAGAGTTGCCGGCGACAACCTTCTCGAATTGGAATCGCAAAGCTGATCACAATGCATTTCCATTCAGCACGCGTCCTTCTAATCGTAATGTTTGCCAGAAGCCTTTTGTTTTTTACTTTTCTAATGTCACTTATGATGGCTCCGCTGAGGAAACGATAAGCGACTATATTCGGATCGATCCGAATCCGGATTGTAGGTGGAAAATTCCGGGTCCTACCCAGGTCAGAAAAATAGAAGTCTTCAAGAAGCTTGACCCGCATATATGGGAGAAGGTATGTGACTTTTTTTTTATACTTAAAAAGTCATGGCCATTTTTTTGATGGATGAATTTAGTTTGTATTTTTTTTATTTTTATTTTTTTAGAATTTATAAAAAAAAAAAAGAAAACAATGGATTAAAATAAAAAAATAGATTTTTTTTTTCACAAAATCTTAAAAACCAAACAAAAATATAAACTAAATGCACTCTTAATATTTATCGATCATGCACAGTTGCACATAGTTTTCAAAACAGAAATAATTACATTATAGGAGTGTTTTGGTTCCATTTCATTGTATTTTGCAGGCTCCAAGAAGAAACTGTTGCAGGGTTCGACCAAGAAAGGAGGAAGGGACTCTTGTGATTGATGTAAGGGAATGTAGAGAAGATGAAGTTCTTGAATTGTAGATTCGGGCATGTGTAAATAGTTATATTCATGTCTCAATCATGTACTCACTTTACTTCATTTCATACATCATCATGTTCAAATGTTATTTGGAAAATTTGGTAGCATTGTGTTAGCATTGTATACCACAGTAAAGAATATTTAATAAAAAAAAGTAATTTTTATGATTAAAATAAGTATTATTGTTCTTTATTTATATTTTAGAAACAATTTTCTTTTATCAACGTTCTTACATATATATTAAAATTCAGCCATGTTACGTGTATATTAAAATCAGCAACTAAAATTAGTCATTAGTATAAAATACATATTAAAATACAAAATATATATTAAAAATGACTTAAAAATACGTATATTTATACATAAATACATAATGATTGATTTTTGCGATTAATTTTAGTATACAAATAAAATTTTTATTAAAATTAGCCACTAAAATTAGTTACTAATATAAAATATATATTAAAATACAAAATATACATTAAAATAAACTAATAAATAATACAACTAATTTTAATGTATAAATACTTTTTTTTATATAAATCATTCAAATTATATAGAATTTGTATTCATATTTTTAAATTTGTCTAGAGGTATTCTTACAATTTTATTAATTAAAAAAATTTTATTCCACAAACTAATCTTGGCCCCTAAATTTAAATAAAGGAGAGAGAAATAGAAAAAAAAAGGCAAACAATTTTGTTAAGTAACTGACCAACTAGGTATGAGCCAATTTTATTAATTATAATATACTTTTCAATTAAAAAGTCTAATAATACAAAAAAAAAAAATCAACAACTTTATCTATCTAACTCTATTTTTACTTTTTACTATTATTCTAAGTAAATTTGAATAAAAAATAACTACATCACCCATCCCTTCTTATTTCATTATTATTCACGACATTCACTCTCTCCTTCTTCTTTCGCTTCAGTCACGCTGTTGCGCTACTCCAACCGATGTCGATCACTCTTCATTGCAGGTTTTAAAAATTTCAAAACCTAATAAGATGAAACCATTAAAAAATATTGAAAAAAGAACATTTGAAAATTAAGTAAAAAATTTTTAAAAACTATTAAAAAAATCGTCAAAAATAAAAAATGAAGAAATATCTAAAACACATAAAAAAAATTATCTGAACCTAAAAAAAGAAATATTCAAAACTAGTAAAAAGAATCATCAAAAAAAAAAAAAAGAAAAAAGAGCAACTCCACGATAATGATAACGAAGCAGAAGGAGTTTCATGGGGAGGGACGGCGATCACGTCAAGGATACGTTGCACGGAGAGCTGCACATTGCGATGATGAGGAATCGACGTAGGGAGGGAGGCGATGCAATTTGAGCACACTCTGGCGCGATCTCAGACAACGAAGACTAGGGGTGTTTACGGGTCGGGTGAAACCGGATTTATCCTGATCCATACTTGACTCTAAATATATATCGGATCTATTTTTTAAACCCTAATCTGACTCTAAATCCGATGAAACTTAAACATTTTCGGACCACAACTATACTGGATTCAAATCGGGTGAAAACTGGATCTTTAAAGCTTTAACAATAATTTATAAAGAAACTTATTTATAATATACTTATTTATAAAGAAAAAATTTGTTACCGAAAAGTTGATATCCATATTTAATATTGAATTTGCTCATAAATTCTAAGTTGATGCTTCTTTGATCTATTTTTTAATTCAACAAATATAATTAAAAATAAAATAATAAACTTATAATTAATATAACATAATATTAAAATTAATTTAAAAAATATATATCTTTTTTAATTTTCTTAGAATACACCTGAATTAAATAAAGTGAGATTCGTCTTGATTTAAATCTGACCCAAAATAATAACTGAGTTTATTTTTAAGATCCTTATCCGATCATAGATTCAGTACCATCAAATTAATTCCTAAAATATTTGAAGTTGAATCGAGACAAATCCCAAAGATTCCCGCCAAGCGGAGCTCGATTTCAAGGATCCGAGCGCACCACTTACGACCATGAGAATTCCATGTAGGTCAGCGCACAGTTTTGGCGCAGAAGGCACAACGGCAGTGCGACAGACCAACGGCAACGAGAGAGCGCTACGCATTCACGAAGCCGTTATACCATGATACCTACGTTGAAGCTAGTCTTAATTTTCTGAAACTAATCCTAATTATTTATAATCTTATTTTCTAAAAGTTCAAAATTCGTTGGGAAACACTTTTGAGTTTAAGTGGATCCGAGCTGGCAGTTGGTAGTGTGCCACCCAAGCTGTGAACACCGTGTGGGCCCATCTCTACTCGCTCTTCCTCCCACAAAACCACTCTCTTCTTCCTTCTTTCTTCTTCACCTTCTCAAGTCTCAACCATGTTCTTCTTCTTATTCCTTCTCTTTTCCTTCTCCACCCTTTCCCTCTCCCACCCCTTTTCCCCTCTTGACAACTACCTCCTCGATTGTGGTTCCACTGCCCCACTCACCACCGCTGCCACTTCTTCCCTCTCCGCCGACCACCGCCTCTTCTCCGGCGACCTCGCCCGAACACCCAACTCTCCCTTCCACTCCCCTTCACTCCGTGCGTCCGTTTCACTCCGAAACGACAACCCCTTCCCTGGCCTTTCCCCAATCTACCACACCGCTAGGGTTTTCACTAGTCCAGCTAGCTACACTTTCTCCCTCAAAGACAAAGGACCTCACATCGTTCGTTTCCACTTCCACGCCTTCAAATCACCCCAACTCGATCTGGGTCGAGCTCAATTTCGAGTCTTGGTCGATGACTACGTCGTATTGACCAACTTCACCCGTTTGAATTGTACAGGGCAAAACCCTAAGGTTTTGGAATTTCTTGTCCCCGTCGAAGATGAGAAGATCGTGATAGTTTTTGTGCCTAATAGAGACTCTAAATTGGCGTTTGTGAACGCAATTGAGGTGATTTCTGCACCCAACGACCTTGTCCCTGAAACAGCACAGTTTATCGGTAGTTCAGGGAATTTGGTGAATTTTGACGGGTTGAACAAACAAGCCCTTGAAGTTGTGCATAGGGTCAATGTTGGGGGTCCCAAAGTTACACCTTTTAATGATTCATTGTGGAGAACTTGGGTTCCTGATGATGGGTTATTGAGATCAAGCTTTGGGTCTGAAAGGCTTGTTTTTGGCGGGAGGATCAAGTATCATGATGGAGGTGCTAGCCGTGAGGTTGCACCTGATAATGTGTACAATAGTGCTAGGTTGATCAGAAGTGAGAATGATTCTGTTACCAATGTGAACATTACTTGGGCGTTTCCAATTCTTGGAGGGTATAAGTACTTGATTCGGTTGCATTTCTGTGATATTGCTAGCATTTCACTTAATATGCTCTATTTCAATGTTTTTGTCAATGGTTATTTGGCTTATGAAGATTTGGATCTGTCTTACATTACAAGATCATTGGCTTCACCGTTTTATGCTGATTTTGTGGTTGATTATGGAGATGGCAATGTAGGTGGGGATTTGAGTGTTGGTATAGGTCCCTCAAAGAATAGCATTACCCATGCTGTTGATGGTATCTTGAATGGTGTTGAGGTTATGAAGATTAATAACTCTCATAGTAGTTTTGATGGAGAGGATTGTTCTACTATTGTTCTGAAAAGCTGGTCAAAGGGAAATTATTCAGGTTTGTTGCTTACTTTGGCAGCTGCTGTGTGCATTGTTTTGAGCCTATCAATGGTGATAAGAAGGAAGATGATTGAGTCAAGGGAATCTTTATCATGGTCAAGGTTGCCTGTGAATTCATCAGATGGTGATGATCATGTCAAGGTTGGCAATATTTAAAGAAAAGTTTGTGATATTTATGTAGATATCAAGTAAATAAGTTGTGTGTAAATTTATGTGGATACCATAAGAGAAGAAATATTGAATTTTAGAGTTTGAAAGTGACCAACATAAACTTGCGGATGAATAATTCTGTGGAAGAGAATCCTATTAAGGAGTGTTTGTTTTGTTGTATTAAAGTCTCTACTTGTTTATATCACCATACCTTCTGACTATTTATTTAATATCATTATTAATTTTGTTCTGTATTGTATTCTTGTATCAAAATCACTTTACTTGTTTACATCATAACTTTTAAAACATCATCGGGTAATTTAGACCCTCAAACCTCATAGAAAAATTGACAGAGACCACTTTATGATGCATTGAAAAGATGTATGGCTGAGTTTTATATTCCTTTTATTTCCCCCTTAAAAAATAAAAATGACTGTCATTACCATATTTTTAAATGAAATGAGTAATGCTACGTAGTCAAGTTTTTTTATAAATCAAGTTTAATCAAAATTAAATAATGAGATTTAAAATAATGCTATTCATAATTAATTTTTGTTGATATTAGATTAATTTAATTAGACTTAATTAACAAAAATACTTAGATGTGTAACATTATTCTTTTTAAATTTGCTATCATGAATATTTCATTATCTACGAAAGATTGAGATGTGAATTCGTCGTATTTGTAAGAGCCTCTTCCTATTTTTATTTTAGCGTTTGAGACATCTCTGTAGATGATTCTGTTTGAGGGAGGGTGATCATAGATTGGATTTGATTTCTTTTGTACACTAATAGAATTAGATGGTGGATTTCATGTGGATATCTATAATTCTGTAAAAATAAATAAATAAATAAATAAATAAATAAATATTTTTATATTTTATTTTAATTAATAATTATTATATATATTATATTATTTTATTTTTATTATTTAAAAAAAGTATATTTAACAATATGTTAAGAGTGAACATATTTAAAAGAGTGGAAAAAAGAATTTTATTGATATTTTTTAATAAAAATAAATTTTTTAAAATATTTTTATGTTTTGTGGATATATCTGAGATCCGATCCAATCCATAAATGTGAGGATCGGATTTAAATTTAAAAATCGCGGATATTATATCCAATTTGATTCAATGATTTTAGTGTGGATCGGATCGAGATTTTGGGTGTATTCGATCCGATCTGCATTTATGCTAGTCTAAGTAATATATTTTATTTTTTAGATAACTATATTGTTTGTACACCAAAATTAGTCACTCGTATAAAATGCATAGTGAAATATAAATATATATTAAAAATAAATTAAATTACACATATATTTATATACAAATACATTAGTGACTAATTTTAGTGGTTAATTTTAATGTATAAATAATATTTTTGTTAAAAAAATTTACCATAATATTTACATATAATTTATGCCGTATGCATAATTAATGTTCAAACATTAGAGCAACAAAAAAAAAAAATTCGACGTTTACAGTGAAAGGTTTATATATATATATATATATTATTGATATTGATATATCCATGTAAAAAAATCGAGATAATAATAAAAGAATCTTCTTTCACTAAAAAAAAAAAAATTAAGTGGAAAAAGCTTAAGCATCAATTATTTGATATTTCTTTTATATTTAAAAAATATCAATATACAATTCAATAATTAATTAAAAAAATTATTATATACGAATGATTTATGATAAATAAAAATACAATTATTATTAATTAATTTTGTATTTAAATTATTTTTTAATCAAGATATATGATAATTAACCATTACCCCTAAGAAGAAATTTTACTTTTTAATGTTTAAACAAAATCACGAAATAGCAACTTCTAGTAGGAAGTTTATCACAAAAAGTCAATCCTGCAAACGAGAGTGAATAGAATAGAATATTAATGCACCCCCACAATTTGAGTGCACTCTAATAATGCACCTTCGCTCTGACCCACTTCCCTTTCTCCTCCTTTTCTCCCATGGTTCCGGACTTTCAATTCATCACATTTTCTGTCCCTGCAACTTGAACAACACACGCCCCTTCCACATTCAAATTCGTAGTTAGATCCATCTCTATTTTTCTTCAATCTAGAGAAAATCAGATCGAAACCCTCCATTTCTGTTGGTCTCACAACCTTCTTCTAATACACCATACCAAGCAGGATTCAAGATTGGCGATTGCCGATAACCCTAGAACAAGCTGAAGCTGGAGAATTGAATCAATAAAGATGAATACGAACAGTAAGTGATTCCTCCTGATCTCAAAACAAGTTGTTTAGTTTTGAAATTAGTTCGAATTTACCACAGAAAATCTGATGAGGTATTTGGTGGACTTATTAGAATGCATCCTAATGATTGGGAACATGCATGGTCTCTCATTTCTTTTATGTTAGATTACCTGCTGCTGACTGTACTAGACTAGTACTAGCCAGTGCCGTAAAAATAATGAAAATTTGCTTTTTGTTCTAAATTAATTGTTTTATTTGTACTTTTAAAAATAATATTTTTATTTATAGTATTAAAATAACTTTTTATATTTTGGTCATTAATGATAATACACCATTTAAAAAGAAAATAAGTATAATATTAATTAAATTTTATCTTTTTCCTACAAAATAATTTGTCAATTTATATATATATTTTTTTTGTTATTGTATTTTTTTTATTCTTTTCATTTTAAAATAAATATCTTTTACTTTTAATAATTTATTGAAAAACTAATCTAAAAAAAAAAACTTATTTTAAAACAAAAGGAGTATATTCTTTTGTTGTATTTTTTCATAGACATCTAAAAAATGACTATAAATGGCTAAATGCTTTATATTCCATTCAAAATTTGCTTATATTTACTATCAATGTAAGAATAAAAAGGTTCAAAAAATATTTACATATATTATGTTATTTTCCAATGTGTATGTGAAATTCTCCACGCACCAAAGTTAACCACACGCCATGTAAAATTGACACACGCCCCAACACACGCACACCCCACTAAGCTTCTAAAAGGCACAAGCCTTCATGCTACCAAGTGTAACCCCACAACATAGCACTCAAATTCCCCCAAATTTGCCAAATTTAACAAAATCTTCACCTCCTTCCTAGTTTGAAGGCAATAAAAAATGAACCACAAAGTAAATTCTCTATAAAACCAATATGGGATTTAAATTCAGTTCAGTACTCCAGTTTCAACTTTCAGGAGTCCAACTACTATCTCTATCTGCTTCACATAAAGGACCATGTTCATGTCCTTTGATTCTGTGCACCTGTATCTTTCATTTAAATTTGCACACAAAACATCACACTGAATTGCTTGACCTTAAACACATTCAATTCTTAATAATGCCCCACATGATTTTGGCATTGTACTCTTAATGTCATAAATACTATACCTAGTCTCATGCAATTTGGTTTTTCATTCCTAGTCAGTGTCACAATTTTGATTTCTTTTTCTTGGTGAGTTCCGAAATCTAAAGTGATAAACAGTACAACCTCCCTAAGAAAGGTTCCAGGACTAACTGGTAAGGTTCGCCCAAGAATCAGTCCATTTCCACCTCTAATGGGATCACAAATTTGATTTCAACTTGTATATATACAAGAGTTCCATTTATTGTCGTTTTTAATTCATGACTATATATAGTATTCACTTTCTCTAAACTGAATACTCTGCTGTCTTTTCTGGACTATTAAAGGAAGAAGAAGGAGTGAACAAGTGACAAACCAAGAGATGGATGAGGAAGTGTTGAAGAAGTCACCACCTTCTCAAGAAAAATATGGCAGGGCTCAATTTGCAATAAGGTTAATGGTGCTGGTTTTGTTTTTGGCTTGGGTTTTTGTTTGGGTAGTGGCTCCAACAGACACTTATAAACAGATATGGTTACCGCAACTAAAAGCAAAGATCAATTCTTCATATTTTGGAAAACAAGGTCTCATTTTCCGATTCAGCTACATATGTATTTGCAAAATTCACATATCTATATTCTTTGTTTTATGCTGATATATTCTATGATCTTCTTGCAGGTGCAACACTTCTCCTGTTCACTGTTCCAATATTGTTCATAGCTGTTTTGGGAAGTATCTACCTCCATATAGCAAAGAAATACAATTATTTCAAAATTGAAAGGTGCTATCTTTTTTCTTATTCTTGAATCCCATTTGATTTTTTTCTTATTCTTCTAGCCATATCTACTTTTCTAAGTAATAAGTATTTTAAGGTACTGTGTCCATCCATTTTTTTTTCTTTTTTCTTTTTTGTAGTACATTCATAAATTGATATATTTGGATGCAATTTGTTTATTGATAAAACAATTGATGAATGTATCAGAAAAATAAAAACGACTTATCAATGGATGAAGTATTCTTATAACATAATTAGAGTATTCCCAGTTCTGATGATTGGCTTTAAATTCCTTGGTTTCTTTGCACCACTCCAGGAGCAAGAATGGGAAGAAATGTGAGGGAGTATTCATAGGGAAGCGTCCAATGCTTGTGAGAGGCCCTCTTGGCATTGTTTCTGGCACAGAACTTGCCTTGTTGTTTATGTTCATTGTGCTACTAGTTTGGTCCTTTTCAAATTATCTAAACAACAGCTTTGCCAAAATTTCTCAGAAATCAGCAGCAGAAGATGGAGAAAAAGTGTAAGAATATATATATATATATATATATATATATATATATATATATATATATATATAATTGCAGTTGCATCAATTGAATATTTGTTGAATATTTTGCAATTAAATTAAAATCATAATACAATTACATACACAATGACTTGAGTTTTACACATATTTGCTCTATGATATGGATATATATTCTGAGTTATTTAAGGATTATAGTTTTGATTATGGTCTCAATCATGAATTTTGTTCATTAGTGTGCAATTAAGGTAATAATAATATAACTTTTATGCGATCTCAATCGCAATTTCGAACATTTTTCTAAATATTATTTCTGTTTTAATAACTAGGATTGGTGGTGAAGGAAGTGATTTTTGTGTTTTCGCAGATGGCAGAAGAAACTAGATAAATCAGCGCTAATGTTGGGGAAAGTTGGGAACATATGCTTGGCAATGTTGTTCTTCCCAGTGACACGTGGCTCCTCATTGTTGCCACTGGTTGGTCTAAAATCAGAGAGTTGCATAAAGTACCATATTTGGCTTGGAAATATGCTCATGACAATCTTCACTGCTCATGGCCTTTGCTACATCATTTATTGGGCAGTGACTAATCAACTTTCAAAGGTTCGTCAAAATAGTCCCCTACTTTTCCTCTCCCCTTTTTGGACTTGAAAAATGGTAGATTCTCAACTCATGGAGTCAATTCATGGTGCATTTTGAAATTCGATGGAGTAAAATATAGGGTTGTTGACTGATAAATGTGAAAAATAAATCAAGTTTGTGAACTAATGATATGTGGTCTAAAACTTGAATCACACTGTATGCATGAAAATTTCAAAGCTTGGATTCAAAAGAAAAGAAGAAAGTACCAATTCTAAGGGCATGTTTAATTCTTGTTTATCTTTTTCTTTTTAATGTATTATTGGATTTTAGGATCTTGTGAAATAAAATTAATTAAAAATGTTCAATAAAAGAAACTATACTGACTAACTAACTATTTCTAGCACAAACAAGTTAATTTACTACTATTGTGCTCTATGCTAGTCACTTGGATATTTTTTTTATCATTTTGTTATCTACTATAACATAGAACTATAGATTCATGATACTATTACTATTATTCTCAATGCAGATGCTAGAATGGAAAAAAACAGGGATATCAAATGTAGCAGGAGAGTTAACTTTGCTAATTGGTCTTTTAATGTGGCTTACAACATTCCCTCGCATTAGGAGAAAAGCCTTTGAGCTTTTCTTCTACACACACCACCTCTACATCCTTTTCATTGTGTTGTTCATCTTTCATGTGGGAATCTCCTATGCTTGTATTATGCTCCCTGGTTTCTACCTCTTCTTGGTTGATCGTTATCTAAGGTTCTTGCAATCAAGACAGCAAGCTCGGTTGGTTTCTGCTCGTGTTTTGCCATGTGAAGCGGTAGAACTTAACTTCTCTAAGACCCATGGTAAGATAAAATAAACTAGATGTTTAGTCCCTTAGATCTTGTCTCTTAATTGTTTAAAGATATAGAATACTAATTACAGACACCAAAATCATAGACGGTGTGAGAGAGATGGGGAAAAAAATCAGTTTTTCCTATTCTTGGGACTCGGGTAGGTTTAAAAAAGTGTGTGCAAAGACATTATCACTTTCTGCAAACAAATTTTTATAAAATAAAAGATCAAGTTGAGGTTGCATGCTTTTTTAAGGACCAGAGTATTATCACATATACTTTCTAAGGACTAGACTAATAAAAAATCTTTTAGGAATTTGACTAATGTGATGTATAATTTTCAGGGGACTAAGTTGATATATTATATATCAACTTGTCAGGAACCAAACCAATGTCAAATATTTTTGAGGGATCAAGTAGATAATTTGGTTATGACCTGCTTCTTGAAAAAAAAATTCTCAAATTTCAATGATAAGAATTTTTGTATATTGTTTTTAGTGCTGATGTGGCTATCTATATTTTTTGGCAGGGTTGACATATAATCCCACAAGTATTGTGTTCATAAACATACCAAGCATATCAAAGTTGCAGTGGCATCCATTTACAGTTACTTCTAATAGTAACTTGGAGCCTGAAATTCTAAGTGTTGTCATTAAGAGTGAGGGAGCTTGGTCCCAGAAACTCTATCAGATGCTTTCAGTACCATCTGCAATTGATCATCTCAATGTCCATGTTGAAGGTCCTTATGGACCTGTATCTACCGATTATCTAAGGTTTGCATTTTTTTTTAATATAAAGCCCAAGTTTATATTAACAAATTACACATCCATTCAAGAATAAGTGTTTTTTTTTTTGCATATATATATATATATATATATTAAGAAATTATTACAATTTTCACAACTAAATGGGAAAAAACTAGTTATTATCACCTTAAAGCTCTAAAAACCTCAGAAAATTATGGAAAAGTGTTTTTGGGTTGCTAGCAAGACAGTTACTCTCTAAATAACATCACTTCTGGCTTAGTCTAAAATGATTATTTATAATTTCTTACAAACTAATAACTCTGCTTTCTATTCACCAGGCATGAAACTCTTGTGATGATTAGTGGAGGCAGTGGCATCACCCCTTTTGTGTCTATCATCAGAGAGCTAATATATCTGAACATAACATTGAGATACAGAACTCCAAAACTTACCTTAATTTGTGCATTTAAGAACACCTCTTGTCTCTCAATGTTAGATATGATCCTCCCATGTTATGGAATCAACGGTGACATTTCTAGTTTGCAACTACAAATTGAGGCTTACATCACAAGAGAGGAAGACCATAAACAGAATAATAATTCAATTCCCCTTCAATCCATATGGTTCAAGCCTAACCAAAAAGACTCGCCTATTTCTACTATTTTAGGTCCAAATAGTTGGGTTTGGGTTGGTGCTATAATATCATCTTCTTTCATAATCTTCATTATCCTAATTGGGATGATTAACCATTACTACATTTTTCCTGTTGATCATAACACCAATAAAATATTTTCATACCCTTTGAAGTCTTCTATCAACATGTTAGTGATATGTGTGTCTATAGCAATGGGTGCAAGTGCAGCTGTTCTTTGGAACAAGAAACAAAATGTCAAAGAAGCAAAGAAGGTACAGAATATGGAGGGGTCATCTCCATCAGTAGAAAGAGAATTGGAAAGCCTACCAAACCAGATCCTTGCCAATGCTACAAATGTGCATTATGGTGGAAGACCTGACCTAAGAAGTAAGTCACTTCACTTTTTTTTTTGGGGCAAATTACTATGTAGTTTGTAAACTGTAACACTAATTACCTTCATAAATATAACACTGACCTCAAGTGAAGGGAATCTTTATTTTAAACTATAGCCTAGAGACATATCAAGGGTATGAAATTGCTCTCTTTTCTTTTTTCTTTTCTTTCTTTCTCTGTCTTTTATTTGCTTTTATTTTTTCTTTTTTGAAGGACTACTGTTGGAACTGAAAGGGTCAAATGCGGGGGTTCTTGTTTCTGGACCCAAGGAAATGAGGCAGGAGGTAGCAGCTGTTTGCTCATCCAATTTGGCTGAAAATCTGCACTTTGAGTCCTTTAGCTTTAATTGGTGATTTTACTTGAATTGTTAGAAGATATAAAACATTTAGCTATTAGCGAGAATTGATCTTAGCTAGCTTATTTTGAGTTAGAATTTTGTTATTTTTTGAAAGTGTAAATTGGTTATGTAACAAATGTTAGATCCTAGTTCCTAGCTACCACCAATGACAATACTTCTACATTCTAATAGTCTCTTCTGCTTTTTAGAAAATAAAATCTGTCATAAGGAGCATAACAAAAAAGGTAAAAGAGTTTTAGTTCCATATCATTTTTCTAGAATATTAGCATACAAACAATTTCACTATTTATGAATCCAAATAGTCCCATACATGGTTACATCAAACTCAAATTTACACAACACCAGATGGATATTGACATGGACTGAATTTTTGCCTTGCTAAGGTTTCCACAATCTTTAAAAATTGATGTTTCAAGTTTCCAGAGCCGAAAATTGAGATCACTTTAGTTCCAGGGGAAACTAATAGTGATGTACTCCAGCTCCTTCAAAAACTATTTAAAAAAATGTGAAAATGTTATTAGCTCTCAAGATACATTCTTCTAACAAAATTACATTGAGCTCCTGGCAAATAGACATACCTTTCTTCTCAACCAAAGTTGTTCACTTCAATCACATCATCTGCAAATATATTTGTCAAACACTTTCCCCTTCACGCCTTTGCCTTTCCATCTCACTTTTGCTCAAATCTACGATATCCTCAATAGGCACCCAGCCAGTGCTTAATATTTTGGCATGAAAAAAAGGATAATCAGAAAAATCTTCAGGTTCACCTTGGCTGACCTGTTCCTGGGGCTGAATCAAAAGTTTAAAGTTTAAAATCCGAGATCTTGGCAACATTCATCATTGAAGTAATCATTGGTCAAGCAGAGAATGTAAAGGTGATAAGCTTTGCACATTCTATATGTTCTCCATGGGATGATGCATCGATTACCATGTCTAACAGATAAATTTGAAACACGCAATTTAACACAAAAACACATTCCCAGTAATCAGATAACATAAACTCTCCTCTATCAAAAACCAACATATTACTTTCCTAAAAATTGAAAGAAAAAGAATTGCAAACTAAAATGCAAACTTCAAATAGCAATATTTATATAAAAAAGGTTTACATTTCTTTGTGGATGGATGCAATGAGCTGTGTCAAAAGCTTCAGATCTGGGGAACCATTTAGCCGAGCAGATCTAAGCTTGGCAATGATACATGTAACATATTGAGAAACCTGTGTCATGAGCTATGGTAACTAAGTGCTTTTGCGAGATGGGTCAGAGCTTTTGCGAGATGGCAAATGGCTAATAGAGGCCTCCGCTGTGGCGGCTAGCTCTATCTCTTGTTCATACACGGGAGAGTCAACCACGAGCATCTTATTTATAGAAGCTGAAGAATGTGAAATCATGTCCATGTTCAGTTCAAGAGTTGCTTTTCTTTTCCCTGTTTCATATTTTCATTTCTTGAAATCTTGAATGTCTTGCTTGCACACCCAACGTGCTCCACATCTCTTTACTCGGATATCAAGATCGTCGTGATCTGGAAATAACATTTGGAAGCGATTGTGTTGGCATAACAGCTTACTAAAATAGTAACCGTTCACGCACACAATGAACAAAGAATCCTCACTTTTCATCACGGATAAACTCGCGTTGATGAATTCTTTCCCGTTGCAGATCACCGAAGGCTGGAATCTTCTGAAACCTTTGATACCTTCACATAGGAAAGAGAGAGCAAGTGCGACCATTTCAGTTGAAGGGCAATTAAGTGGGAATGAGACTGATACTCCATTATCTTGTTCCTGATGCTCAAACCATGCGGGAAGTTCCTCCCCTGTGATCAACATTTGCAAGAAGTCTTGACGATCTTGGCTAGCTGATTCTGCAAAGCCACAACATGCCTTTGATATAACATTATCAACATTCGACGCATCCAGTGAATAACAACCCTGTGCGTCTAATTCTCTTAGACTTGATGGAAGCTCTGGTAAAACCTCCAATTCATCGCAAAAAGATAGCTTTACACGCGTAAGTCTGGGAAGTTGATGGATACTTACTGGAACCCTTAAAAAACTGCTCATAGATAAATCCAAAAAGGTCAACGACGCTAAGTGGGCAATATCATAGGAAAGGGTCGACTCTTCTCTAGATGACCCAATATAGTAGGAAAGGGTCAGGCTACTCAAAGAGGTCAGGCTCAGGCAAGAGAGAGAACGCAAAAATCCAACAATATTTGGGCTGTCAGAAAAATCCTCAACTGTGAGGGACTCTAACCCGTGAGTTTTGTGTGGAAGACAACTAAGTTCGACGAATCTACTTAACACCAACTTTTTTAGGCCAACGAAACATCCAAGTGATAAGGGAAGACCAGTAATCTTGTAGCATCCAGTTAAGTCCAACTCAGACACGCCAGCCAAATTTCCAAGCGTCTGGGGTAGCTCTTCTATACCTGAATATACCAGCCTAAGAATGGATAACTGTTTCATGCATTTCCCAAATTCTGGCAGTCTTCTCAAACTACTGCACAAGCTTAGATCTAGTTTCTTGAGTGAACTCATCTCCAATTTATTTCCTAGTGTTTCAAGACTCCTACATCCACTTAAATTCAATTCAACAAGGTTATTGTGTTGTACGAGAGACGGGTGAATATAATCCAGCTCCTCGCATCCCCTAAGCTCAAGTGTTTTAAGATTGGGAGCCCCATAAAGATCTGGCAGTCTTCTCAAACTACTGCAGTCAGATAGATCTAGTATCTCGAGTGAACTCATCTCCAATTTATCTCCAAGTGTTTCAAGACGGATACATTTACCTAAATCCAATTCAACAAGTCTCTTGTGGTGTGCGAGAGACGGGTGAATATAATTCAACTTCCGGCATCCCCAAAGAACAAGTTTTTTAAGATTGGGAGCCCCAGAAAGGTATGGCGTTTGTTTCAGCTTCATGCACCTAGACAGATTCAAGTGCTCTAACATTTCTAGAACCTGAAAAAACATAAAAAAAAAATATCACATGGTGTTAATATTTTTGCTGGAAATGTTTATGTAATAAAATTTGATAGAACTGTTGATGAAAAGGTCTACCTTCTCTCCATCCCATAACTGTACAATTTTGCTATCAGACAGATTAATTTCAACAAGTTCATAGCGTTGATGATCTGTAAGGGGCAGAGTTTTCAGTGGACAGCATTTCCAGTGAAATACCTTTAATGTACAAGGAATATCGCAGAGAATGGGAGCTTCCACGGTATTTAAAATGAGAAGCTTTAACTGACACATTTTTGAGAAAGATAAATCTCTCTGATTCACTTCAGTCTCGCTATACCTCTTATGTAGAACGATGCCATGAGTTGCTTTAGTTTTCTACAAGACATACACGTAAATAAATAAATAAACGATTAAAAAAACCAATGAAAAAACTATACTGATTGAGATAACCACAAAAACAAAAAATAGTTTTTAGTTACCTATATATAATATCAAATACATTGTCAAATTCTTATTTTAATTTTATGCATCCTATAGTTGAGAAAAAAACAACACTTACCTTCTTTTGAGTAAGTACAAATTCAACATCCTCCAAACACCACAATCTGCTATGCTCACAAGCATCATTCGGAGATTTCTGAATTACAATTTGTTTGCCCATTTCTACAAGCAGATCATGCATTCCCAGTCGATCATTTTTAATAGTAACTAATGATCTGTTAATCAAAATATCAAGACCAATTTCAGCCTGATAACCACATCCTTCTAATATCGTTGTTACATATTCTTTCCCCAGTCCTTTAAAGAAACAAGCAATATCTAGAAAAATATTCTTTTCCATATCATCTAAACCCTCATAGCTTATTTTCAAAACATCAATAATTTCAGAATATGAAGACTTTTTTATTTTTTCAATAGCACTATGCCAAACCGCAATAGGTCTACCATAAAGATAGGAACCCAATACTTTAAGTGCCAATGGAAGACCACCACTGTACTTGACCACTTCTTCAGACAAATCCAAAAATCCTTCTGTAGGCTCCTGCTGTTTAAAGGCTTTCAGACAAAAGAGATTAAAGGCTTCACTTTTCACTAACCCTTCAACCTTATAAGTTTCATGCACCTCTTGTTTCTTTAGCACCTCTAAGTCTCTAGTTGTAATTACTATTCTGCTTCCAGGACCAAACCAATCTTGCTGCCCTGCCAAATCCTCTAATTGTTTTTCATGATTTACATCATCAAGAACAAGAAGTACCTTTTTGAGATGTAGAGAGTTTTGAATTCTTGTTCTCCCATCATACTTGTTATGAACAGCATTTGAACTTATA
Source organism: Arachis hypogaea (assembly GCF_003086295.3). Lineage (NCBI taxonomy): Eukaryota > Viridiplantae > Streptophyta > Magnoliopsida > Fabales > Fabaceae > Arachis > Arachis hypogaea. The sequence continues at coordinate 130,819,488 of NC_092049.1, read as the reverse complement.
TTCATTTGTTTAAGAAGTTGCTTTTGTATGTGAGTAATGTCTTTTTTCTCGCATTGCTCCCTAACGTCGGCAAGAAAGCAAGTAACTTCAAATCTATTTCGAATGGTTTCAAAGACTGCTCTAGCAATAGTTGTCTTACCAATCCCGCCCATACCCCATAGACCTATAAAGCGAACATCATTCAATCCAAGGCCTATGAGAGTAATCACTTGTTCCACTCTCAAATTAATCCCCACAAGATTCTTCATTGAAGATGGCAACTTAGGAATCAATATTTCAAATATATGTTGAGCAATATTTTCCACAAGTACTGCTTCGTCCCTGTTCCAGGAAAGAGAATTTCTTTGTAAGTCTACAACATATAAGAAAAATAAAGCAACAACTTTTATTATAAAAAAGAAATTTTGTAATAATACAAAGGAAGACAATACAACACAAAACAACTGAAGTTTACAAAAACAATTTTCTTTTACAAAAGTTATTTGTAATAAGCTATATATTTTCTGTAAACCCCGCTAAAATCGGTAAAGAGTTAGCCAATACTTTGAATTTTAATTAGGCAAATTAAAAATGGAAAACTAATATCAAAATAGGATAGAGTTCGTCAAAACGAGAATTTTGACACCAATTTCGAAAAATTCGGCCCAAGATTGGACTGAACGGGCCAAACCGGTTGAACTGAACCCGAACCGGCCCGTGGGCCCAACCAACTCATTATATATAATGAGCTGAAGCTCATTTCATCTCCATTCAGCATGCAGAACACGCTGGGCAGCTAGCCAAAATGAGGAAGAACATGTTGAAGATTCCAAAACCCTTGATTTCATTCAAATCCACATAACTTTTCGCTCCGAGTTCCGATCGTCGTACCGTTTGCGGCTACGCGTCCACGGCGTCGAGCTCTACAAAGCCCATAACATTGTAAGATAAGGAAACCACGTTTTCTTCCTCAATTTTCTCATTTCCAGTTCTGAATTTATTGGGCTTTAGTGTTGAGATTTTGTATAATTTGGTGTTTTAGATTCAAGTTAGCTTCCGGGACTTAATGGGCTCGAGCTATTGAGCATATGGGTATGGTAAGGACACCCAAACCCTAGCTCAATCTTGTATTTATAGTGGAAAAAAACTGAATTTGGAACATGTATATGAATTAGGTGTAGATTAAGTGGATATATATACATTGGAATTGAATTGGGAGTATTTGGAGGCTTATTGGTGATCAAGGCTTGGTTTGTGGCTGTTTCAATTGAGCTTGGAGGGGCTGTGTTTTGTGTTGTGAGGCTACCTTGGGTGAAACAAAGTGATCGGCCAAGGTATGGTTTAAGTTTCGCACGTTTAATATTTACGGTGTTGTAAAAACTTAGGTTAGAGGAACCATAGGATAAGTTGAATTGGTTATTGTATTTAATGATTAGTCTTGTAATGTTGTTGGAATAAATTATTGGTGAATATGTATTGGAATTATGAGGTGTTGAAGTTGTAAATGTGTGCCCTTGAAATTGAGTTAGTAATGGTAGCTATGGTCATGATTTGTTAGCATTATATATGTGTGCTTGATATTATTCATGAGGGGTTGTTGAAGATGTTGGTATGAGTTAATGAAGGGTTGATTTATGTTAATGGAATTTAATTGCTATATGTTGATAGAGGGTTGATAAATATATGATGAAGGGTGGTATAGGTGAAGAGTTGTTATATATAAAGGAGGGGTTATTGATGTATAAGGTAAATGTTGATATTTATTGATGATCAAGATTTGTTGAATTGGTTAAAGTTTATATTGGCAATGGTTGTTGATGAATTGGGCTGACATGGTATTATAATGCAAGTTTTAATGGTAAGGAACTTAAGTTGATGAAAATGAGGTTTGGTTGAGAATTGGTTAAAAAACCAATTTTTGATGAACTTTCGAAGTCCATAATTTACTCCTCAAATTATGGATTGAGTTGTGATTTGTTGCAAATGAAAGATGGTTTTGTAAGCTTTTAAACGATATCAATTTTGTGAAAAACAGAATTTTGAGGAGAAAGTTATGGACAATGAAAAATTGATACATAAAACTGTGAAGCAGGAGTTAACAACTGGTTGCAGCAAGCTTTCAAGGCATTCTACCAAATTTTTGGAAAAACGCCCATCCACGCGTACGCGTGGCGTGGAATTTTGGCGACGCATGCGCGAGAAGCATGCGTATGTGTGGGTGCATATTCACGCGTACGCATGACTCACGCGTACGCGTGACTTGATGTATGCTCCACGCGCACTACACGTGCGCGTGGCCTACGCGTACGCGTGGATACCGCCTGTTGCAAAAAATCGGTTTTTGATTGTTTTAAACCAATTTTCCACTTCTAAACCTCCATTTTCTTCCCTTTAAGGCTTAAAGTTTGGTTTTAGGTCAAGTGGATAAAAGAAGCTAGGAAAACAAGATATCTTGAGGGTGAAGAAAGTTGTAAATGGTGGCTTTTATGAAGAAAATAAGAATGTTAACGAAGTTTAACGCTAAGGTTTGATAATTGATGATGTATTGATAATGAAGTTGTCATGGCTTATGAATAATGATATCTGAGATACGAGTTTTTCTGGGTAAAAATCGTGGCTTGCCATCACGTGTTTCAGGTTGAATTTCGATACTCTGTTGACCCTACGTCGTAAGGGTGACTGGACACGTATAAATTCCCGGGTATGGATAGCCCTATTGAGTGATTACATGATGAATGAATGTGAACTCTATGCATAGACTCTTGGAGATGCGCGACGGGGGACAGTCTAAGGTTTTCGGACTTGTCGGGTTGGCTGGATTACTGACAGATAGGCCCCATCAGCCATAGGACAGACATTCATCATATGCATTTGTTTGTTTGGACTGTTATGCATTTCCTGGGTATGCCTAATTGATATATACCATCTGCTTCCTGATATATTTGCTACTTGCACTATTTGCTCATTACTTGTGTGTGAACTTGTTTGGTTGCTTGTCTTTGCTACATTATGGATGATGGAAGGATGGAGGAAAAGGTGAAATGGTTTGGTATTAGATTATATTTGAAATTGAGTAAGTTAGGCAGATTTAGAATACCTACTCCTGTTTATGGCTTCTGTTTAGTAATTAAGTTGGATAATTGAATAACGGAGTACTAGGATTACCTATGGCATTCTCAGGACCTTATTTATTATACGCGTGGCACTTTTCCCATACTGAGAACCTCCGGTTCTCATTCCATACTATGTTGTTGTTTTTCAGATGCAAGTCGAGAGGCTCCTCGCTAGGCGTCTGGATCTTTGAAGCGAAGTAGTTCCTGGGTGTATTTTGGATTTCTGTTGTATATATGTACATATGTATCTAGCTTACTCTCCAAGTAACTTGTGTATGCTGCTCCTCCTAGAGGTTGAGGGAGAGACAGGAATTTGTTTTGGTATCTTGGTGCATTTTGGGAATACTTATGTATGTTTATATGTATATATATATTCCCCGGCCAGCCTTAACTTCGCAGGCTGAGTCAAGGGCTAGTTATGCTGATTCCTTGACTTTTCTTTACTCCCTTGTCTACTTTTATCATTTCCTATTAGGTTTCTTAGCACACAAGTAATTCTATTCCTTGAGCGTTGCGCTTTTTATTTTGCGATTTTTGTTTACCCGTTTTGTTTTCAAGGCTTCTAGTATATTATTTCTTTCACTATGATATGTATATTTTTACTGTTTAGAGGTCTGTAGCATCACACTACCTCTATTCTATGACTTAAGCGTAAAACACTGTGTAGTAGGGTGTTACATTATGGTATCAGAGCAGTTCGTTCCTATAGAGCCTTAGGAACGGACTGATTATGCCTCTGGGCTTACTTTGGGTGTCTATACATTAAATTATTATATTAAATCAAATCATCCCTCTTTTTTCATAAAAAAATATATATGTATAAATAAATAATAATAATAATATTATATACACACATACACTACTTTTAAGAATAAATACATACGTATATACAAATAAATTATGAATATATTTATTTACTAATCTTATTTATCTATTTATTTATTTATTAATATTTAAAATATTTGTACAAAAATATTCTTTTATTCATTTTTTATGAGTACATAATTATATTCATATTATACAAAAATATTTATATTTGAATATCATAATATTTACAAATACATATCTCATTATGACAAAAAAAATAAATAAAAGAGGGGAGATTTGATTCTTTAGAGTTATGATATGTTAACCAAAAAAAAAATTTTAATTATTCTTGTTCTGTTGAGTACAAAAAAGTTTAATGCAGTTTGAGGGAATACTTTGTACCCTCAAAGACTGCATGGGGCTTATAATTGTGTACTAAAAATATAAATCTTTTTTGTATATAATTAATTTTTATAATGACCTACAAACATGGTCAAAAAAGAGTTAAGTTCCTCCTAAAGGTATTGGGTTAAAAGGATGGAACCCAAAAGAACACCTTGAGGAGTTGAATTTCTCTTCAGTGGGAACTATATTGGTGGAAGTGGATTGGTTGGATTTGGAGTGTAAAGGTGTCATCTAGTTAAAAAAAAAACCAAACTAGATATCCCTTCACTAATGTCACATGTCAGGAGCTTTAGTTTAACGTGTGGGAATCAACTTCCTACCTTTTCAGTTGACAAGACTTGAGGTGACACGAATACCTAAAGATATTTTGGAAAAAGCAGTAAACCAAATGTCAGACTAAAACCATTGGACAATAGATTTCCTCTTCATCATGGTTTTACGCTATAAAAAGGACTTCAAGCCACCTCTGTAAAGCACCTTCAACCAGACTTTCACCTTCACTTTCACTACTTTTCACTTTCACCTTCACCTTCTTCTAGACCTTTCTGACTTCTGAAGCTAAGAAGCTAAAAAATCCATCTCTTCCTCTACCCAAATTTTCTTTCATTGTTCTTCATTTCATTCACCACCTTCACGAGTAAACACTTGCGTTCTGTGTTCCACCAAAACGCTCAACAACCATTAACCAACCCCTATCCACTTTAAACAAAGCTCATTCATCCTCTTGTGATATTAGTGGAAGTCTCAACACTTGTTCTCCACCTCTATTTCTCATTATTAGTTCTCGTATTGCTTATTTGTCATTAATAGAAGTATTTTTCCTCACAAGTTTATTTATCCCGAATCTCTCATCTTAACTATTATTTTTCACTTAATCTATTTTTCACGAAACCACCCGAATCATCTTCTTTACATATACAAACTCAACTTCAAGTTCCAATGAAAGACCACCAATATATTTGACCTCTCATTGGATAAACTCAAATACCCTTCGAGGTTTTTCTTGTTTAAAAGCTTTTAAACAAAAGATCAAATTTAAAACCAATAGTCATTAAGTAATCGACCAGTTAGCTTTTCTTTTCTTGAATGTTTCTTCTCTATTAATTTTTTTTTTAATATAGTTTTCCTTCCAAATTCAACAAAAGCAAATGATTTACACTGATGCACAGGGAGGAACAAGAGATGCACAAATTCTGTAACTGTACTGCTATGATTATAAAAAATCTTTCAGGAATTAAACTAATATGACATATTTTTCAGGGGACTAAGTTTGATATACTATAACTTGTAAGGAACCAAACTGATGACAAACATTTTTGAGAAATCAAGTCGATAGTTTAATTTATAATCTGCTTTTTGTAAAAAAAATGCAATTGATCATCTCAATGGTTGAAGGTCTTTCTGGACCTGTATCAACCAGTTGTCTAAGATATGCTTTATTTTTAATGTAAAGGCCAAGTTTATTGCATTCAAGAAATTGTTTTTAATATTTTAGCACATATATTAAGAAATTATTAAAATTTTAACAACTAAAAGGGAATAAACTAATTAATATCACCTTAAAGTTCTAAAAACATCAGAAATTAATGGAAAAGTTTTTTTTTATTTATTTTTTTGATTGCTAAAAAGACACTTACTCTCTAAATAACATCACTTTTAGCTTATAATATCATGTTCGTTCATAATCTTCATGAAGGTGAAGAAGATTCGGATCAAGAGGCTCAAATGTGCTTAATGGCTGATCACATGGTTATGGATGAAGTAGATCTCTCTGACTTATCTATTGATGAATTGCACTACATCATCAAAGATTTCACTATGAACTCAAAGAAACTTTTTGATAAATATGTTAAGTGTAAGAAAGATAATGAAACATTGAGAGTTGAAAATAACTCTTATTAGAAAAGGTATAGGCAACTAAAGCTTATGATGAAAAATCTTTGAAAGAAGAAAATAATGATTTGAGAGTTGAATTAAATAAATTCAAACTCAAGCATTCGATCTCAGTCTCTACTAATTTAATTGCTGAAAATGAAAGAATGAATGAGAAAATTAACAATCTTAATGAAGACTTAGCCAAGTTTGTTCAAGGTTCACAAAACCTTGAGAAGTTACTTGCTTGTCAAAGATCTAGTTTTGAAAAATCTGGACTTGGATTCAAAGAGGAAAGCAAATCTGTTTTCAAACCAATTTTTAAAAGATCTGAAGCTTCCTCTTCCAAGATTGTTAAGCCAAAAATTTAAAGCAAGCCTTAAAATTCAACAAAAGAGAAACATTGCTATAAATGCAATAGAAATGGTCGTGATCCTCAACAATGCTTTATCTTTCTAAGGTCCTTTGGTAATGATAGTAAATTGTATAAAGTTGTTCATGATTATAATGTTCTTGGGCAATCAAGAAGAAATCGGACATGTGATATCTTGATAGTGGATATTCAAGGCATATAACCAAAAAAGGATGCCTTCTTCATCAACTCAACAAGTATGATGGAGGGTTTGTCACTTTCGAAAATGATGGTAAAGGTAAAATAATTGCCATTGGTAAGATTGGCAAAGATTTTTCTACTTACATAGATAGTGTCCTTCTAGTTGATGGGTTAAAGCATAATCTATTGAGTATAAGTCAATTATGTGACATAGGATTTGCAGTAACCTTTAGAAAATTATATTGTAGAGTCATAAATGAAAAATCAGGGGATGTGTTATTCATTGCAAAAACATGTGACAATATTTACGGTCTTACTCTAGATGATCTTAAGGCTCAAAATGTAACTTGTTTCTCTTCAATGGAATCTGAAAAATAGATATGCCATAAGAGATTAGGACATGCTAGCATGTTCAAAATCTCTAAGATTGTTAAAAGAGGTTTAGTAAAAAGTCTTCCTAACATTAAGTTTGATAAAGACATCACTTGTGATGCTTGTCAAATGGGTAAACAAATAAAAATTTCTTTCAAACCCAAGGAAGATGTCTCTACTAAGAAACCATTGGAATTATTAATCTTGATCTGTTTGGACCAACTAAGACTCAAATTCTTGGAGAAAAAAGTTATGGAATGGTTATTGTAGATGACTATACTAGGTTTGGTTGGGTGTTCTTCCTAACTCATAAACATGAAGCATTTTCTGTTTTCAAAAAATTTAGCAAGAAGATTCAAAATGAAAAGAGTTTAAAAATAATTTCAATTAGGAGTGATCATGGAAAGGAATTTAAAAACCAACATTTTGAATCCTTTTGTGATGAACATGGCATATCCCACAACTTCTCTTGTCCTATAATACCACAACAAAATGGTATTGTGGAAATAAGAAATAGAAGTTTACAAGAAATTGTAAGAGCTATGTTGTGTAAATATGAGGTTCCTAAGTTCTTATGGACTGAAGTTGTAAATACAACTTGTTATGTTTTAAATTGAATACTCATAAGAAAGTTTTTTTGAAGAAAACCCCTTATGAACTTTGGAAAGGACATCCTCCCAATCTCAATTATTTTTGTGTGTTTGGTTGCAAATGTTTTATACTGAATATAAAAAAAATTTGGAAAAATTTGACCCTAAAACACATGAAGGTATTTTCCTTGGTTATTCCACAAATAGCAAGGCATATACGATATATAACAAGAACTCTAAGACCGTTGAGGAGACTATGCATGTCACATTTTGTAAGTCTAACATTATTCCTAGTGTTTGTATTGATGATAGTCCAGGTTTTGAAGTTGAATTGACCAAGAATGTAGGGACAGATCAACAACTTTTAAGTTCTCAAGAAACTGCACCTGCAAGCAACGAAAATCTCAATTTTGTAGGAGACAATTTGGAATTATCTCCTATCATAGTAGAAAATCCTGATGCAGAAGCAATTGTGGATCAAGACGAACCTGAAACTTCAACCCAAACCTAGAGATAAAGAGAATGGAAGTTTTTGAAAAATTATCCAGAGAAATTCATAATTGGTAATCCCTCCAGAGGAAAGACAACTAGATCATCTTTGAAAAGAGCTGAATCCAACAATATAGCTTTTATTTTAAAGATTGAACCTCAAAATATCCAAGAAGCACTTGCTGATCCATCTTGGGTATTAGCTATGAAGGAGGAATTGCAGCAGTTTAAGAAGAATCAAGGTTGGACCCTAGTACCTCATTCAAATGGAAAGAAAGTCATGGGTATGAAATGGATTTTCAAAAATAAATTGGGTGAAGATGGAACCATTGTCCGAAACAAAGCAAGATTAGTAGTTCAAGGTTATGATCAAGAGGAGAGAATTGATTTTGATGAATCATTTGCGCCTGTAGCTCGAATAGAAGCCATCTGATTGCTCTTAGCCTATGCGGCTCATTGCGGCTTCAAGCTATTTCAAATGGACGTAAAGTGTGCTTTTCTCAATGGCATAGTAGATAGAGAGGTTTTGCAAATTGCGCACTGCATTGGGCATTATTGATTCATTTAATATTTTTTATTTTTTTGATGTTCTGGTTTAGCGTTTTGTCTCTCAGATCGAAATGAGATTATTCTGGGCAGATGATGAGTTGACTTCATTAACTCATTGTGATGCTTCCTGGACTCGTTGATGGCACGTTATATTTGATGGACTTGGTGTGTTTGCTTGTATTCCATCATGTGGGCTACCTATGCTGGAACACCTTGGGCCCATTCTGGACTTAGATCTCAGGAAATTTTTTTGCCCCAAAATTTAACATCTTTTTACCTGTTGGGCTTACCTTAAACTTGTTTTTTATTTACATTCAAATTTATTTTAAATAAAATTCCAAAAATTAAAATTACATTAGTTACAGTTGTGAAATTCAATGTTTTTCAAAATTTTCATTTTTCAACTCAATTTCAAGCTAAGACCTTAGCACTACTTTAGGTCTATATCAATTCAACACTTCATGCACCTTTTTGCATATAATTCTCTTCATTTCTTCACCCCAATCTTCACATTCTGAATCTGACTAGTATTCTATAAGTATGACTCTTTTCAATGCTTTTCATTTTGTGACATACTAGTTATGTTTTTTAAAATCTTCATTTCATTTATTTATATTTTATTAAGGCATAGACATGGATGTGTTCATTCAAAAAAAAAATTACTTTGCCTCATTCACATTAATTCCTAAATCTAATTCTGCCAAGATCAGAACTTTAATTTGGATTGCGAAAGATATGTTTCAAGAATTTGTAAATTTATCTTATCTTCTTATTAACTTTGGAGCTGAGATAACAAAGGCTGATGGTATGGCTGAATCTGCTCTCGAGAAGACCAAAAGCCGCATTCGCATCTTCCAGAACCTTGTTGAAGACATTAAAGAACCATCTCTAATGCCTAAATTATTTCATCTTTGATCTAGACACTTTCAACCTTTCTCTAATTTCATTAAGCAACTTTCTTAGACTTGTTTTATTTTGCTTGTGTTGGATAGTTATAAACAGTTTACTTAATTCATTTTGATTACTACGTATGGCTGTTACTACTATGAATCTAATATTCTTATGCAGATTTTCTAATGATGAGTTTGGAAAACTCTAAATTAATATTTGTGATGACTAAACATTATTAAAATAATTAATTACAAAATTATTAATTTGATTTACATTTAACATATGTTAATTAATAATTTTGTGATGCAGATTTCAAATGGGCCGAACAGAACAAAAAATTTAAAGCAAGCCCATTGGAATAGTTTTCATTCAGCCTTAATGCTAAATCATTGTGAATATAATGGCTGAAACAATGCTTTTTGATATATTGGGACAGAATGAGTTTAATGCTACAATCCCATGATTGTTTCTCATGTTTGATCCGAAAAAAAAAATTCATCAGGAAAGCAAATGTTATCATTTGCCTTATGCCCTTCACCGGATCTCATGGATGAAATGTTTTTGGGCCATTTATGATTGTCAATGTTACAAGCCCAAAATATAATTGCTTGAAGGCAAGCTTGGTCCGAAACCTTGAAGCAAAGAAAACAAAAGCTTCGTTTGTTTTCAACGGACCCAAGAACCTTACCATGCAATGGATTCCAAAACTCATTTAATTGTCATTTATTGCATGGGAAATATGAGAGAGAAATTTGCAGCTGAATTGATTGATTGCCATAGTGCTACACGCCACTCTAGCAAGGGAAGTAAAAGCAAATTTACTTTAATTAATTTACTCAGATACACTTGATTGCTTTTCTTCATACTTCCCTCTCTCTCTCTCATCTCTTTTCTTCTTTCGGTCAATAACCAGGAAACCATGGAAGCAAAAATCAGCTACCGAAGAGAAGGAAGAACACTCTACAAGACCATCACAATGATGGCAAGAAAACATAAAAAAGAAAAAGTATGCTGTGGCTAAGATCTTTAACCATGAATGGTAAGATATGGTGATGAGATCTTGGCTTCTTCATACCAAAAATGGTAGAAGAAGATCTCGCCCAGCAAGGAAGAGATTCTTGGAAGCATGGCTTGTCTTTGATTCTGCTCAACCACCACAGGAAGTAGCTAGAGTGGCGAAGTGATGGAAGAGGCAGAGATTGGAGTAGATGAAGCCATCATCATCATGAATCATCAAGGGCCAGAAATTCATCTTGGAGAGCAAGTCAAGGATGGAGCGCTCGGATTGATGAAGAGTGATGACCAAGGAAGGACTAGAGGTAATTGCATGTTGGGTTTTGCATGAGTTATCTCTTCTCTCTCTTTGGTCGAACCGGTTCTGTTTCTTGAAGGAAGAAGAAGTTGGCTTGGGTTTTGGCTTCAAGTATGGAGGCTTCCCTCTTCTATAAAAAGAGAGAACAGCCACTGTTTGGAGCAAGGAGTGAGAAGTAAGCAGTGAGAGTGCAAGGCACAGGATTCTCAGAGCTACTTAAGCTTACAGATTTTCTTCTCCTTCAATGTATTCAGTTTAGTATTTTTCTGTTTAATTTTGTCATGTCTTGAGTCTCATGGAAAAAGGCAAACAGTGAGGTTTGTATGAAAAAGCCATAGAGCGGAAAAAGGCAGAGAGTGCAAAATTAAAAGAAAAAGCCATAGATGTCTTAGAGTTCCTTTGTACATCTGTGTTGTGTTTTATGATTCTGTGGGAATCCCCTTGTAAGTTGGGTTAGCACTTTACAGTTTGTAATCTGGAAGATTATAGTGAAATTCCATCATGTTTGTGATAGAGAATGGATATAGGCTGCACTGCGCTTAGCAGCTGAACCAGGATATATCTGGGTGTAATTTTCTCTCTTCTCTACTCCAGTTCTGTCACTACTGCACAGGAGCAAAAACCAAAAATATCTCGTGGCTGGGGACGAGACAAAAAGAAAAGTCTCATGGCTGGGGACGAGACAAAAGAAAAAGTCTCGTGGCTATTCACGAGATAAAAAGAAAAGAAGTTTCCTGAATTGGTTTCAAGGGTCAGCAAGTGCTCAGAAGCAAAAAGGGGGCTAAGATTCAACCCCCCTTCTCTTAGCCACTGATAACCATCAATTGGTATCAGAGCTTGGTCTCAAAGAGATCAAGCTTTGCAGCTTGGAGTAAAGATCCTCATGGCAGAAAACAGTGGCTCAAATCTGGTGTCCTACAATCTTACAGAAGGGCAGTCAAGCAACAGACCGCCTCTTTTCAATACGAAAAACTATACCTATTGGAAAGAGAGAATGAAGATCTATGTGCAAGCAGTAGACTACAGACTCTGGAAGATCATCTTGGAAGGCCCTTAATTTCCAACTTACACAAGTGCTGAAGGAGTAGTCACTCTCAAACCAGAAGCAAGCTGGACCGAAGAAGATAGGAAGAAGGTGGAGTTAAATGCCAAGGCAGTAAACCTGCTCAACTGTGCTATCAGCTTCGAGGAGTACCGACGAGTATCACGATGCACAACGGCAAAGGAAATCTGGGACAAATTGCAAATCACTCATGAAGGAACCACCATTGTAAAGAAGACTCGGACAGATATGTTGAACAGAGAGTATGAAATGTTTGCAATGAAGGAAGGAGAGTCTATTGATGAGCTGTTTGAACGATTCAACATCATCATTGTTGGCTTAGATGCTCTGGGAATTACATATCCTGATTCTGTGCTTGTGAGGAGATTGCTGAGATGTCTCACAAAAGAGTGGGAAACAAAAGCTTTAATTATTTCTGAGAGCAGTAGCTTAGACTCTATGACATGTGATGACTTGAGAGGAAATCTTCATGCTTTTGAAAACACCTATTTGAAAAAAGATTCAAAAAAGAAAGGAATTGCTTTTTTGACTAACCCTCTGGATGAAGAATCCAATGATAACTCCTCTGAACATGAATTTGTGTTATTTGCCAAAAAATTCAGGAAAATGATGAAGCTCAAAGGCAAAGGCAGCAACTCAGGGAAAATGAAGAAAGACCTTAGCAAAGTAACTTGTTACAACTGCAAGAAAATGGGGCATTTCAAATCTGACTGTCCCAAGTTAAAGAAGGAGGAGAAGCCAAAAAGAGGAAAGAAGAAGGGACTGATGGCTTCATGGGAAGACTTGGAAAATGACTCTGATGATGATAATGAAGAAACCGAGACCAAGTCACAACCATGTCTCATGGCAGATCACATTGATCAGGTAGTCTTTCATAACCCTAACACTGAAGATCTTCATCTTATGATAGACCACCTATCTGAAAAAATGAGATGCTTTCTGTTGGAAAATCAAGAACTTGAACAACAAATCACCATTCTTAAAGCTGAAAATAGTTTTCTTAAAGAGAAAGTGAGGGAGGCCGAAACTGCTTGTGATCTTGTTGAAGAAAATAAGCAGTTAAAAGCCTAAATTAAGAGCTGTGAAAGTGATCATTATGTTCTTGCATATGTAGACTGTTTTAAAAGAAATGAAGAGTTGCTTAAAGAGGTTAAGAGGCTTAAGAAAGACTTAGCCAAATTCACCCAAAGTTCTGAAAATCTGAATCAAATCTTGGCTAGTCAAAAACCTCTTTATGATAAGGCTGGGTTGGGGTTTTATAAATCTGCTGAAAAATCTCATTTTGAAAACTTTGCTTTAACATCAAATGATACAAGATTTTAAGATCCCACCTACTTTAACAAAACAGCAACTCCAAGATTTTGTAGACTATGCAATCAAAATGGACACTTTCCTATTCAATGTTTTTTTGGTAAAAGAATGATTGGTGATAAAGTTTTGTAAAGTTGTCTTTGATTATAATGGCTTAGGGCATAAGAGATGGTTTAACGTAAAAGGATCCAAGAAGATTTGGATACCCAAGGTCACTTAAGCTTGTTTTGTAGGTGTGCCTAGCATCCAAACGGAAAGAAAATATGTGGTATATGGACAGCGGATGCTCTAGGCATATGACCGAAAAGACAACCTTCTTCATAAAGCTTGATGAATATGATGGAGGACTTGTCACTTTCGGTGATGATGCAAAAGGAAAAATAGTGGCTGTTGAGAAAGTTGGTAAAAATTTTTCATCTTGTATAAATGATGTCCTTCTTGTACATGGCTTGAAACATAATTTACTTAGTGTTAGTCAATTATGTGATTTGGATTTTGAAGTTATTTTTAAGAAGTTTGTTTGTTTAGTTGTTTGTGAGAAAACTGGGGATATTCTATTTGAAGCTAAAAGATGCAACAATGTGTATGGATTAACTCTTGAGGATTTGAAAGAACAAAATGTAACATGTTTTACATCTCTTGAATCTAAAAAATGTCTTTGGCATAGAAAGTTGGGTCATGCTAGCATATACCAAATTTCTAAGCTAGTTAAGAAAAATCTGGTTAGAGGAATTCCAAATATCAAATTTGATAAGAATCTTACTTGTGATGCTTGCCAATTGGGCAAACAAGTAAAATCTTCCTTTAAACCTAAAGATGGAATCTCAACCAAAAGGCCATTAGAGATGTTACATATTGATCTTTTTGGACCAACAAGAACCCAAAGCTTAGGAGGTAAACACTATGGTCTTGTGGTGGTAGATGATTACTCTAGATTTGGTTGGGTACTTTTCCTTGCTCATAAAAATGATGCTTTCCATGCCTTCTCCACTCTTTGCAAGAAAATTCAAAATGAAAAGGATTTAAAAATTGCCCATCTAAGAAGTGATCACGGAAGAGAATTTGAAAACCAAGATTTTGAAAAATTCTGTGATGACTTAGGAATTTCTCATAACTTTTCATGTCCTAGAACCTCCCAACAAAATGGGGTGGTTGAAAGAAGGAATAGAAGCCTTCAAGAAATGACTAGGGCTATGCTATGTGAGAATGAGATTCCTAAATTTTTATGGGCTGAAGCTGTGAACACAGCATGTTATATTTTGAATAGAACAATCATTAGAAAAGGGTTAAAGAAAACTCCTTATGAGCTATGGAAAGGAACCCCTCCAAATCTTAAGTACTTTCATGTTTTTGGATGCAAATGTTTTGTGCTTAATAATAAAGAAAATCTTGGAAAGTTTGATCCAAAATCCTATGAAGGAATGTTTGTTGGATATTCCACCCCAAGCAAGGCCTATAGAGTTTATCTCAAGGAGCATAGGACTATAGAGGAATCCATACATGTTACTTTTTGTGATTCTAACTTAATTCCCAGTACTGTGATAGATAATGATTCAGATGGTGAAGAAGCTGGAACAAGCAAAGAAAATCCCAAATCTGTTCAAAATGAGGAATCTATCAGCCCAGTTTTGTCTCGTCAGATTGGAGGAGACATTTCCATTTTGTCTCCTGAGCAGGCACGAGAAACTGAAACAGTGAGACCACCAGAAGTTCATCAAAGCTCAACACCTGTCCGAAAGTCTAGAGAATGGAAGTCTATGAGGGGTTATCCTCATGACTTCATCATTGGTGACCCCTCTCAAGGTGTAACAACAAGATCCTCCACCAAAAGGCAAACCGAACCTAGCAACTTTGCTCTCTTGTCACAAATGGAGCCCAACAATGTCAAACAAGCTCTTGAGGACCCATCATGGGTTAAAGCAATGCAAGAAGAGCTTGCTCAATTTGACAAGAATGAGGTTTGGACACTAGTACCTCATCCGGATGGTAAGAAAGTTATGGGTACTAAATGGGTATTTAAAAATAAACTTGGTGAGGATGGACAAGTTGTTCGTAACAAGGCTAGATTAGTGGCCCAAGGTTACGATCAAGAAGAGGGAATAGATTTTGATGAGTCTTTTGCTCCGGTAGCTAGAATGGAAGCAATTAGGTTGCTTCTTGCCTATGCCGCCCATAAAGGTTTCAAAATGTTTCAAATGGATGTTAAATGTGCTTTCCTTAATGGCTTTATTGATAGAGAAGTGTATGTGGCTCAACCCCCCGGTTTTGAGGATAAAGAGTTTCCAAATCATGTTTTCAAACTAACTAAGGCTTTTTATGGTCTTAGACAAGCTCCAAGAGCTTGGTATGAAAGGCTTAGTGCCTTCTTGTTGGAAAATCAATTTCAAAGGGGTACCACCGACACTACTTTATTTATTAAAGCATCTAATGATGATATACTCCTTGTTCAAGTTTATGTTGATGACATTGTATTTGGATCGGCCAATGTATCCTTGTGTGAAGAGTTTGGAAAACTCATGACTAGTGAGTTTGAGATGAGTTTAATGGGAGAGCTAACTTTCTTTCTTGGCCTCCAAATCAAACAAATTCCTAGTGGTACTTTTATTCACCAAGAAAAGTATGCAAAAGAACTTATCAAAAAGTTTGGCCTAGAAAATTCCAAACCAATGGGTACACCAATGCATCCTAACACAAAACTTGATAAGGATGATGATGGCCAAGATGTGGATGAAACAAGGTATAGAGGAATGATAGGTTCACTTATGTACCTTACCTCCTCTAGACCGGATATTGTTCAAAGTGTGGGTGTATGCTCAAGGTTTCAATCTCACCCAAAAGAATCCCATCTTACGGCTGTTAAACGCATCATTAGATACATTAAGGAAACTTGTAATTATGGGCTATGGTATCCTAAATCTGATGACTTTTGTGCAGTAGGGTTTTGTGATGCAGACTATGCGGGAGATAGAGTGGATAGACGAAGCACATCCGGCATGTGTTGCTTCCTTGGAAGCTCACTCAATATATGGTCAAGCAAGAAGCAAGCCACAATGGCTCTATCCACAGCTGAAGCAGAATACATATCCGCATCTGCATGTTGCTCTCAATTAATTTGGTTAAAAACACAATTGGAAGATTACAAATTAAAGATCAATAGTATACCCTTATTTTGTGATAATATGAGTGCTATAAACATTTTCAAAAAATCCTGTTCTGCACTCAAGAACCAAGCACATTGAGATAAAATATCATTTTATTAGGGAGCATGTGCAAAAGGGTACTATTGATATTCAATTTGTAAAATTTGAAGACCAAATTGCTGATATTTTTACAAAACCCCTCTGTGAAGACAGATTCTGCACCTTAAGAAAAAGTTTGGGAATGTTTGATTTAAGTTCTATTGATAACTTGTGAATATTTGACTCTGTTCAGTTTTGTCTCGTAGGTTTGGATGAGATAAAAATGAGGGCATGTTAGAAGAGCTATAATCAAGGGGGAGGCAACGCATAATTTAATTTTTCATGGGCCCCACCAAAAATTCCTTGACCCCACCATGACAGTTTTGTTAGTTCCTCATTTTTTGAAAATAAAATCACAAAATCTCTTAGTTATCTCATCAAATCTTGTGGGAATAAGCATGTTGTCAAATCATATCTACCCTTCCAACTAATCCCTTGATTCAAGGAAACCCCTTTTTTCAGTTTTTGAAACCTCCTTGGTTAATAACCGCACTCCTTAATAGGTAATAACTACCCCACTTCTCTCTCCAATCCGTATTTAATGCTCCATGTTGCTGCTACTGCTGCTGAATACTCTGTTATTTTGCTCTCTGTATATTTGATGCTTTGTTATGTTTCATTGTTGTCCTGTTTTGTTTTTTCTTGATCTGGCTCTGTTTTGAGCACTTTATGGATTAATTTTGACTTGAGCTTTGATTGTCATTGATAAATTTATTTGCTCAAATGCATGTGTGATATGGAATTTTATTAAGGTGTTTGAAAAATATTTTCTTATGTAAATATGATTCAGTCTTAAAGGATCCAAATCCTTGAAATTTTCATCTTTTAGGAATCATTTGGAGCTTATACACAGTTTTTGCTGTCTTGTTTTGGTATTGTACTTGGATACTCTGGACCATTGTGTTTTGGTGAAAAACAAATATTCTGCTGTTTGGTATGTTGTTTTCATTTATTTTGCAGTGCCCCTTGATGCCAAAAGGGGGAGAAAATGGCTGAAAATTGAAAATGACAAACAGGGGATGAAACTCTTTTGAGAGTTCATGATCACCCTTGTTTATGCTTGCTTGATAATGCATGTTGATAATGCACTTGTTTTATCATTATTGCTGCTGATTGCGTAATGTTTATCTTGGTAAAATGCTTGGTTGATTGTTGATTGTAATTATGAAGCATTTGTTTTACCTTGATATAATGATTGCTGTTTTGACTTTATTTTTTGGCAGTTCCTTTAAGCTGTGATATGTAAATAAAATCTAACAGCTGCCATGTTTTGACATGATCATGTGTGATTCAAAATATTTTTCCTTGTTATAATTATATTGCTCTGATATCTTGACTGGAAAATATTTGAAAATCATTTGAACAGCAACTGTTTCCATGTACTAAATTGATGTATGTATATGTTTGAGCAGAAGATCAAATTATTGATAACAAATGAGTTTTGATTATCATCCAATTCTGCTCATAAATCAAGCCATTCAACATCTTACATTGAATATGTTGAATAACATTGTTGCCTTAGGCTTGATAAAATTGTTACAGGTATAGTGCTTCCCTTGGTAAAAACAGCATATATTAAGGGGGAGCCATGTGACAATTAGAAAGGAGGAGAAATTCAAATCTTCAAAGGGAGTACTTTATACTCAAATCTTTAAATTTCTTTCCATTTCAATTTTAATAATGTTTGTCATCAAGGGGGAGATTGATGAGTTTGGAAAACTCTAAATTAATATTTGTGATGACTAAACATTATTAAAATAATTAATTACAAAATTATTAATTTGATTTACATTTAACATATGTTAATTAATAATTTTGTGATGCAAATTTCAAATGGGCCGAACAGAACAAAAAATTTAAAGCAAGCCCATTGGAATAGTTTTCATTAAGCCTTAATGCTAAATCATTGTGAATATAATGGCTGAAACAATGCTTTTTGATATATTGGGACAGAATGAGTTTAATGCTACAAGCCCATGATTGTTTCTCATGTTTGATCCGAAAAAAAAAAAATTCATCAGGAAAGCAAATGTTATCATTTGCCTTATGCCCTTCACTGGATCTCATGGATGAAATGTTTTTGGGCCATTTGTGATTGTCAATGTTACAAGCCCAAAATATAATTGCTTGAAGGCAAGCTTGGTCCGAAACCTTGAAGCAAAGAAAACAAAAGCTTCGTTTGTTTTCAACGGACCCAAGAACCTTACCATGCAATGGATTCCAAAACTAATTTAATTGTCATTTATTGCATGGGAAATATGAGAGAGAAATTTGCAGCTGAATTGATTGATTGCCATAGTGCTACACGCCACTCTAGCAAGGGAAGTAAAAGCAAATTTACTTTAATTAATTTACTCAGATACACTTGATTGCTTTTCTTCATACTTCCCTCTCTCTCTCATCTCTTTTCTTCTTTCGGTCAATAACCAGGAAACCATGGAAGCAAAAATCAGCTACCGAAGAGAAGGAAGAACACTCTAGAAGACCATCACAATGATGGCAAGAAAATATAAAAAGAAAAAGTATGCTGTGGCTAAGATCTTTAACCATGAATGGTAAGATATGGTGATGAGATCTTGGCTTCTTCATACCAAAAATGGTAGAAGAAGATCTCGCCCAGCAAGGAAGAGATTCTTGGAAGCATGGCTTGTCTTTGATTCTGCTCAACCACCACAGGAAGTAGCTAGAGTGGCGAAGTGATGGAAGAGGCAGAGATTGGAGCAGATGAAGCCATCATCATCATGAATCATCAAGGGCCAGAAATCCATCTTGGAGAGCAAGTCAAGGATGGAGCGCTCGGATTGATGAAGAGTGATGACCAAGGAAGGACTAGAGGTAATTGCATGTTGGGTTTTGCATGAGTTATCTCTTCTCTCTCTCTCTGGCCGAACCGGTTCCGTTTCTTGAAGGAAGAAGAAGTTGGATTGGGTTTTGGCTTCAAGTGTGAAGGCTTCCCTCTTCTATAAAAAGAGAGAACAGCCACTGTTTGGAGCAAGGAGTGAGAAGTAAGCAGTGAGAGTGCGAGGCACAGGATTCTCAGAGCTACTTAAGCTTACAGATTTTCTTCTCCTTCAATGTATTCTGTTTAGTATTTTTCTGTTTAATTTTGTCATGTCTTGAGTCTCATGGAAAAAGGCAAACAGTGAGGTTTGTATGAAAAAGCCATAGAGCAGAAAAAGGCAGAGAGTGCAAAATTAAAAGAAAAAGCCATAGATGTCTTAGAGTTTCTTTGTACATCTGTGTTGTGTTTTATGATTCTGTGAGAACCCCCTTGTAAGTTGGGTTAGCACTTTACAGTTTGTAATCTGGAAGATTATAGTGAAATTCCATCATGTTTGTGATGGAGAATGGATGTAGGCTGCATTGCACTTAGCAGCTGAACCAGGATATATCTGGGTGTAATTTTCTCTCTTCTCTACTCCAATTCTGTCAGTACTGCACAGGAGCAAAAACCAAAAATATCTCGTGGATGGGGACGAGGCAAAAGAAAAAGTCTCGTGGCTATTCACGAGATAAAAAGAAAAGAAGTTTCCTGAATTGGTCTCAAGGGTCAGCAAGTGCTCAGAAGCAAAAAGGGAGCTAAGATTCAACCCCCCTTCTCTTAGCCATTGATAATCGTCATCTAATTTTTTCCTCCTTGATGACAAAAAGGAAAGAAGAGAAAAGAAAAGTTAAGCTTGGCTTAGAATATTGATGATGCTTAATTTATACTGCCTAATGTGCTGGTATGTTACTCTATTTGCTCTGTGTCATTATTGTTATATTGTTTTGGTATTTGTTTTGGCTACTTTAAGTTATCTTTATTTCGATAAGTAAGCCATGATTAAGGGAGAGAAATGCTGAAGGGAGAACACCACATATTTTGGATAATCATCAAAGAAAAGTGATCTCAATTTATTTTAATTAATTTTTTAATTTATTTATCCTCTTTTACCATGTTTGTCATTAAAGGGGAAATTATTGAATTAAATTTAATATTGAGTTTTAAATATATGATAACAAACATCTATTAGGTTAAAAGTTAAGATTGACTTAATGTGTGTGCTAAGTGATGCAAACCCATTTACATGTTACTTTAGCCCAAGTTATTGTTGCTTCAGCAACTTCAAGTGTTACAAATACAAAGTATCAACCCATTACATTTGGATGAGTAACAAATCAGATTCTATAAGCCAAAAGAGAAAGAAACGAATGTATATGATTGGAACAAAAGAGGAAAAAGACAAGAAGGACATTTGGCATTACATTGGGACAGTTGTAGCATGAGGACAAAAACAATGACACTAGGACAATTCCATTATTCCAAAGACATTAGAAAAGTTAAGTTCAGAATATAGGAGAGCAAAACACAAATTTGCAAGAGTGTAGAAGTAGTGGAGCAGCTCCTCAAACAGCAAAAGTAATAGAGCAAAGTGAAAAAAAAATGCTTGTGCCAAGAAAGAAAGAAAATCCAAGGACAATAGAGATGGTGGAGTGGCTCCTCAATAAACAGAGTTAGTGGAGCAAAATGAAAAAAGAATTGCATGTCATAGGTGACAGTTCCAACAGATTGATGGTATGAGGAATTGAAGGAGGCAATAAAGAACAAATTGGAGAAGCAGACTGATTTTATAAAAGAGGCCTCACTTAAACATTTGGAAGCAAGAAAAAGAGAGCAATACAAGAGTATTATCTCAACTTACTTGAGCTGAATTTTTTTCTTCTAATTGAGCTTCATTTCAAATTTCTTGTATTATCTCAACTTACTTGAGCTGAATTTTTTTCTTCTAATTGAGCTTCATTTCAAATTTTTCTTGTTATGGTTATCTAATATCATCTTTTTATTTGAGAAAAAGATAAATTATGTAAGTAGAAAAAGCAATGAGAGAAGAGACAAGAGAGATGCATGAAAAAATCAAAAGAATTGTTTCTGTGTAATTTGGTTTCAATGAATTAAGATTAGTTCTCCTTGTCAAGTTGGGATAGCACTTGGTGGTGTGTTGAATCTGGTTGGTTTCCCTTTCAAATTGGGATAGCACTTGGAAAGCTGAGCTTTAGGATAAAAAGCTTAGTGAAATAGATTGTAATTCAATAGTATTGGTGACTGTCAGACTGTAATCAATTTGATTATAGTGGAAATTCTACCACGGTTATGGTAGAGACTAATGTAGGTTTTATGGCACTTAAAAACCGAACCAAGATACATGCTAGCCTCTTTCTCTTCTTCCCTTCTCTGTTATTATCTGGTGTATGAGACAAAACGAAATAATCTCCTACACATTTTGCTTCTGCTAAAACAAAGCTTAAGAAGTTAAAATTTTGAATTAACTTGATTCAACCTCCTTTCTCAAGTTTAAGCAGTTTCATTAGAATTAATTTGGATTATTACGCCATATTTTTAGCATTTACTATCAATATCATTTTATCTATTTTTATTACATAAAAGTTGAAACAAATTTATTATATAAAATGAGCACATGACTATTGGTTTTTATGATTGTGTCACGCCATTAATTTTATATTGATGATCATTTTATAATTTTACAAAATAAAAATAAAATTTTTTATATAATAATGATACAAAAATAATTAAATTTAATAGCTATTATTATTCTATTAAATTTAAAAGGGAGCCACTCAAATAAAGACGCTTAAAACGTCTTTTTTTAAAGATATTTTTCAGTAATTAAAATTTAACATATATAATCGATTAAATCATATTATTTTTGTCAAAATTAGGCTAGACAAATTGATTTAAGCAAAAAAATGGTGAATTAAATCTTGAACTGATCTAAATTAATATTATTTTTTTATAGAAAATGACTACAATACCCTTATTATAGAGAATGATTAAAATACTCTTATTATTTATATATATATTAATTTTAAAAATTCTAAATTCTAACCTTACGATAGAAAAATAAAGGACTAAAATTTAGGATTCTCAAAATTAATATATATAATAGAAGTATTTTAGTCATTTTTCATAATAGGGTATTGTAGTCATTTTCTATAAAAAATAATATTAATTTAGACTAATTCAAGATTTGATTTACCAATTTTTCATCAAATCAATTTGTCTAGCCTAATTTTGACAAAAATAATACGATTTAATTAATTATATGTGTTAAATTTTAATTATTAAAAAACATCTTTATAAAAAAGACGTTTTCGACGTCTTTATCTGAGTGGCTCCGAATTTAAAAATACCGATTAAATATAATTAATATTTATATTAAAACTATAATAATAATTTTCACATTATTTACAAATATTAAACTATATACAAATTACAAATTTTTTTATAAATGAGTCAAAAAGTTTAACATTAACCCACATATTATCTCATTAATTTTTAAATAATATAATATTTTTAAATTTATATTACATAATGTAATTAATTTAAAAATATTAATATTATTTAATAAATTAATTCCATTGTGGTATCATATTATTTTATTACGAGCGAGATCTATATTTAATATGTAATTTCAAGAAAAAAAATTGTGGTAGACGAAAATAACTATAATTATTATTCCATCATTATATTTAAACTCAATTTTATAGTAATTCATTCATAGTGTGATTGTATCTACGTTGAAGAAGAAAAAGAAGAAAAGAAATTATTCCATGTATTACTATAAACTTTAATTTAAATATTTATTTTCAAAAAAAAAAATCTATTAAAGATTGATTTGTCTAACTGAATGAAAAGAAATAAAAAGCTAATTTGACAATAAATTTTTTCTAAGAACGAAAATTATGAATGTAGAGTAGATATGGTTTAAATCTATTTTGCAAAACGAATCATATGAACCAGAATATAATTAGTTATTATTTAATTTTATTTTTCAATTAAAAATTGATATGTATATGAAAAAAAATTTAAACATTATGGCTAATTTTTAGTATACTGTTACCATCGTTGCTTAAACATTGCATTCTATTTGCTTTAGAAAAATATTTAAAATTGTAGTAATAAGTTAATGAGTGAGTAGTTTAGCTTACTGATTTTTGGAGGTCCAGCCAGAATGAGCAGCAACTTGTGTTAGCGCATCTCTCCATCTTTTGACCTTCTCACTGTCATGTCTCTCTTCGTGTTTCTTGAAAGCTTCCTCAAAGGTTCCTCTCTGGTGCCTCACATGGTAAGGCTCCACACCGTAGAACACTGCCTCGATCTGTAGCCCCAGCTGGTTTTTACACTCAATGATCTTTTGGAGTTCATCCAAGCACCAACTGGAGGAAGCATAGTCCGGTGAGAAAACAATAACTGCAAACATGGACTCTTCAATTGCTTTCAGGAGTTCTTTTGAAATAACATGGCCTTTGCGAAGGTTTTGGTCATCTTTGTAGGTTGTGATTCCTTTCCTGTTGAGGGCCGCATAGAGATGGCTAGTGAAGTTTGTGCGAGTGTCTTCTCCTCTAAAACTCAAGAACACGTGATAGGTGCATGATCGTGGTGGTGGGATTGAAGCGGAAGAAGAGGCGGATGCCATAGTTTGAAGCTTGAAGAGAAGTGGATTGTGGTGTATGTGCGTTTGTATGTGGTTAACACTAAACTGTTAATTAATTAATAACAAATTGTTTGTGAAGAGAAAGGAAAGTAAGCGGAAGCTGCTGGGTGCCAATACATGCCCACAAATGTAAATGAATTTCATTTATTTATTTATTTCGAATAAAATAATAATAATAATTAAACTATATAGTCATCTTTTCTTTATCATTCCAAATAAAGCGCGTAGAAATTAATAAATGAAGCGAACCAATTTGGCATTTTCAATGGAGGACCAATTTGATTATGGGATAAAACTTGACGAACCAATTTGATTATTGTTTCTATTTAGAAATCAATTTAAAAAACTATTTGTACTATTAAATTCAAAATTTATGTTATGATAACTGGAAGCTACTGCTTAGACCTATTTAGAATAAGTAAAAATTTATCTAATTTATGGTTTTTTTTTTTTTTTTGAATAAGAGAGCTCAACACAATACAGTGGAGCAGCATACAATCAAACCGAGGACATTAAAATAAAGGAAATAAGGCAAAGTAAATCAACTACCCCTGTTGTCATCTCCGGCATTGCCATCAACAACAACACGGTTCCTACTACTCCACTCTCTATAACTGGTCAAGGACCATTGATACACATCTTCTGAACCACCTTCTTTGGAATTAAAAATACGTCTGTTCCTCTCAAGCCATATATTCCAAATGACCGCAAAGAAGCACCTTAACCACCGATTCCGCTCCTCATTACTGTTCATGACACCTGTCCAACTCTCAAAATGTTCCTTGAGTGAGCCCGGAATAGACCACGCTCTCCCGAGATCAAAAAGCCATCGACACCATACCTGCCAAGTAAACCCACACCCCAGGAACAGGTGGTAAATATGTTCAACATCTCTTTTACAAAACACACATATATTGTCCCCATGCCTAAGTATTCCCAATCTATGTAGTCTTTCTTTAGTGTTTACTCTTTCTATCAGCACAAACCAAATAAATAACTCCACTCGTGGTGGCGCCAAACCTTTCCAAATGGTTCTGGTGAAGCTGAAACTTGTGATATCCTCTGGGAGAGTCTCTGATTGCACCACCTGCACAAAAGAGTTAGTTAAAAAAATTTCTTCCTTGCCATACTTCCATACAAGTCTGTCTTGCTTATCACTTGCTAGTTTTATAGGCCTTGAAACCTCATGTAACCTGTTCAATAATTCCAACTCCCATTGATATAGGCCTCGCCTCCACTGGAAATTCCATACCCACTCTAACCCATTCCAAAATCCGCAATCCCCTATGACAGATCCTTGCTGGTTTGAAATAGAGAAAAGTCTCGGAAACCTCAACCTGAGGGAACCGCCTTGTAACCAGACATCTTCCCAGAAAAGAGTCCTCCTGCCATCACCCACCTCCATAGACAACCCAGTAATCCTCTTGTCCCTTACATTACTATCCTTGAGCTGCAACTGGCATATGTCCTTCCACGGTCCCCCTTTAGTAGGCATTTGCTGAGTTGATAACATCATATTGGGCTTCAGGTCGTAACAGGAGCAAACAACCTTCTTCCATAAAGGGCACTCCTCCTTTGAAAATCGCCACCACCACTTAAATAGTAGGGCGGAGTTCCTAATCACTGCATCTCCTACCCCCAAGCCTCCCTCCTTTTTAGGGGCCTGAACCACTTCCCACTTGACTAGTGCTATCCCATTCCTACCTTCCTCCTTACTCCATAAGAATCTTCTTTGTAATGATATCAACTTTTCTGCCACGGCCTTCGGCATCTTGTACAGGCTCAGATAGTACACTGGCAAGCTATTCAACACAGACTTAATAAGGACTAGCTTACCCGCTTTATTTAGCACCTTAGCCTTCCACAAACTGAGCTTTTCCTCAACCTTGTCAATTATCGACTTCCATGTCTTTACCAGCCTCGGGTTTGCTCCTAAAGGAATGCCAAGATAACGGACTGGGAGGTTCGCTTCTTTACATCCCAATAAGCTACACATGTTGTCAGTCCAGAGCTGTTCACAATTGATTGGGATTAAGCTGGATTTATCAAAGTTAATCGATAACCCCGACATAATCTCAAAACACCTTAAGAGTCTGGCATAGTTTCTAATGGTCTCCTCCTCCGGTGGGAAAAATAAAATAGTGTCGTCTGCGAACTGGAGATGTGATAACTCTATGTTTTCCTTCCCCACCAGCAGCGGCGAGATTCGTCTGTTTCTCACTGCCTCCCTTATCATCCTGTGTAAGACCTCCACTACCAGAACAAACAAGAACGGGGACAAAGGGTCACCTTGTCTCAAGCCTCTCTCCATCTTGAATGGTTTGGAAGGGGAGCCATTTATCAGAATTGCCATGGACGCTGAACCGATACACTCCCTAACCCACTCTCTCCATCTCCGCCCAAATCCCATCTTCTGCAGCACAATATCCACAAAGATCCACTTCACTCTATCATAAGCCTTCTGGAAGTCTAATTTAATAATTGCCGCCTTCTTCTTCCTTGCCTTCAGCCATTGCACTGTTTCGCATGCAATCAGAGCCCCATCATGAATTTTCCGACCTTTCACAAATGCACTTTGAGTCTCCCCTACTAAGCCTGGCATCACTGATCTCATCCTTCTGACCATCACCTTTGAAATGACTTTGTAGATGCATCCAACCATACTGATCGGCCTGAGGTCTTTGATCTCTTTGGCTCCAGTGAACTTCGGAGCCAGAGCCACCCAAGTAACATTGGAATCAGGCGGCAACCTTGATGACCGAAAGAAATCCAGAACAGCTGTCGAGAACTCCGTGCCGATCTCATCCCAGCACTTTTTGATGAAGTTCATATTATACCCATCACTACCTGGAGCCTTAGAGGATTCACAGTCCCAAACAGCCTCCCTAATCTCCACCAATGATGGTATGCACTCCAATGCACTGGATTCTTCTTCGTTAATCCGATTAACCAGACCGTCTCTAAACCCTATTACCGGGGATCTCTCCTGGTGATACAACTCTCTGTAGAAGTCTCTGATGGCAATCTTGATCCTACCTTGATTTCTTACCAACCATCCATTAATCACCAAAGCATCGATCCTATTGTTCCTTCTTCTTGCCGACGCCAAACTATGAAAGTACCGAGTGTTTTTATCCATGTCCTTCGCATGCCTAGAACGCGACATCTGTTTCCAGTGTACCTCTTTCCTCACATACCACTGCTTGCAACAACTTACTAGAGCCTTCCTTCTAGCCTCCATAGTACCATCATAGACACCATTTCCAACCATATCATCCACCCTCTTGATCTCCTCCTCAAAACGCTGAATTTTCTTTTCCAAGTCACCAAATTTCTCTTTATGCCATTTTCCCAAAGGCACCGTAAGAGCCTTCAATTTATCTGTGAACTGTCCCTCTCCAATATTCCGCCATTCCTCCCTGACCATTCTTAGGAATCCTTCATGTGTAAACCATGAGTCTAAAGTCCGGAACGGACGTGGGCCTCTTCTAAACTTAGTAACTTCGACTATTATTGGGCAATGATCTGACAAGCCTCTCGGACCACCTTTTAAACGAATCTCCGGGAACTCCTCAGTCCATTCTACACTCAGCAGGACTCTGTCAATACGACTACAGGATCCACCTCTATACCATGTAAACTTGCGATCATTCAGCGGTAAGTCCACTAACTGCATATCTTGGATCCAACCCTTGAAATCTTCTGCAGACGCTGTTAATCTGTCTTGATTTTTCCTTTCATCAACCTGTATCACCTCATTGAAGTCACCCAAGTAGCATATCGGGACTTGACATAACCCTGCTATATAGCTCAGTTCCTCCCAAACAACAAGTTTTTCAACTCTCATATGCGGACCATAAACCAAACAGAAAGCACAATGGAACTCATTTTTCAATAAAATTCCCTCAACACATAGCCACCTATCCCCCTTTGTAACAGTTATTCATTCTAAATAGCAACTCATCCCACATTAATAACAGACCCCCAGATGTGCCTACCGATCCTACAAACTCCCATCCCACCGCATCACTTCCCCAAATACGTACGACATCGAATTTATTCACAACTTGCAATTTTGTTTCAACCAAGCCTAACATATTTAATTTTTGCTTTTTTTTGAGCTCTTTTATCATACTCAATTTTCCAACCCCCTCAACCCCCTAACATTCCAAGAGCTAAAAATCATTTTAAAACATTGTTACACACCTGTTTAAACTTTTTCGGTCTGCTTCTTCGCACCTTCTCTTTCAGTTTTGCTATCCTCCTCTTCTCAGCTATCGCTTCATTTTGTTCTTGTAATATCCTCATTAAGTCGTCTTCTTCATCGTACTGTACTGCTCCGGATTCAACAGCTAAATCCCACGCCTTTCTATTCTCAGCCAACTGTTCTTCAATTTTAGATATTTGTTGCCCTTCATTTGTTTCCACGATTCCAGTTGCACTACTGCCCTCATCCACTATTGCAGGAGCCAGGCTTCTCTCTTCATCCACTGCATCAGCCCCCTCGGACATCGCTCCAGCCTCCTCGGCGTTTCTGCCAGTCCCACCTGCACCGGACAGAGCAACTCCCTTCATTTCCTGCCATGGAGCCACAGGACGTCTTGACAGGTTTCTAGGTAGACCATGGAAGCCCGCATCGCCATCTATCCTCAGCACGGCATCCCCCTCAACTATCCCGATGGAGCCGTGGTAAGCGTCCAGGTGGTCTCTGCCTCGTCGTGGTACTGCCATTCCGGACTGACCATTGCACGGCGTCTCCATAGCCGTCAGGTCTCAGCCACAACGCTATCCTTCACTGCTAGACACCGCGGACCCACATGGAGCACTACCCGGCCCGCTTGAGATGACACACGCTCCCCATCAGTCCGAGTTTGATCCTTGACTGGGCTGCATGTGCCAAATTCAGCTTGGTTTGGGCCTGCGGTGATGTAGCCCACGTTTAAATCCTCCAACCTGCTGTATCTCTTCTGATTTTTGGCCCAAACCTCATCCCATGCTTGGGCTCCCTTTTTTGTACAATAACAGTCTTCCTTCAGCCCATTATCATATTCCTAACTAACCGTTTGTTCTGAACACGAATCATTAACCAAATCAGTAAATTCCTTTAATTTAGTGATTCTATCTGAAACAAAGCCTTCCGTTACTCTTGGAATTTGAAAATGAATTGAATTGTCATTATTCCATTCATTCAATATGTCTTCTTGAATTACCAAATTGTCCTTTCCATAATCTTCCTCCCTTGGAGTCGCCATCACCAAATCAGCCGCCGGATCACCAATTACCAAACCACCGCGCGCACCGGAGCACTCGCATATTTCTTGAAAATAAGATTTATCTGTTTTCGCAATCTTCAGCTCCCTTCCAAGGCTCTCATGATTAACCTCTTTAACTAGAACGTCAAACCCACTAGACCCAATTGTGATGTGGATCCACTCGTTGATTCTGTCCATACAACAAGTGTCAATTTGTACCCGCGCCACGCTGAAGGAGAGGCAAGATTCCGTGGCTTGATCGCATCCAACAACTTCCCCCCATTGGCTCCCTATCAACTTGAATGTATCTGGTGACCATGTATGCAAGGGAATACCGAAACACTCTAACCATACCCTTCGAGTATCGCTCCGCTCCTCCTCATCCCATTTCCATACCCTATGAAAAAACTTGAGAAGGTTGTTCAGTTCGAACGTGTACGCCTCTTCAGCACTAAGAATACTGTCAAACGTCAGGAGTGCTTTGTGTGCTCCTAATTCTCTGATTTCCACCACCTGGGGTATATTCTTCCTAATCATTGCCTTCAAAGAGTTATAGTCAATTGTCTTTGTCGTTCCGCCTACTAGACTCCTATGCAGCCAGACCAGGTTTTCTTTTGCCACTGGCACTTCCAACTTCTTCATCCACCTATTGCCGAGCGGTTCCCCTGGTGCTTCGTTCTTCTTAACCTCTTTCACATAGCCGATCTCTTCCTTTTGTCGCACTTCATGTAAGGGTTGAGCCTTGATTGAATTCCGTGCGTGGTTTTCCTCTTGATGTCCCATCGTCGGTTTCAATTCCTTAGTGCGTCGATATCTAGCTTCTCCTACTGTGATAAACTTCCCTCGTAACCTCATCCCATTCATTTCCGCGATAGCCTTCGTAGCTCCTCCCTTGGTTGTATATCGGATGAACGCGAAAATGTACAGGGTTCCATATTTTTGTTTTCGTGACAGGTAGATATCATTAATCCGCCCAGTCCAATTGAACAGATGATGCAACTCCTTCTTAGAAATATCTTCTGGAAGATGATCAACGAATATAGTGAACGATTCATTTTCCAATCGATAGTACTCTTCTCTATTCCAAACCCTAGGATCCCTACGAAAAAACCTACTTCTACCCCTCTCAGTGTTTCCCACCCCTCTCTCTCTCTCTCTCATCTCAGCCAATTATGGTTTATCATATGATCTGATATATAAATAAATAAAGACTTTTTTAAATCAATAAATAAAGTTGATTTTAAGAAAACATTTTAAAAGAAATTGAATTTGAAGGATTGCTTTTGAAACTGAAAGGGTCAAATGTGGAGGTTCTTGTTTCTGGACCCAAGGAAATGAGGCCGGAGGTAGCGGCTGTTTGCTCATTTAATTTGGCTGAAAATCTGCACTTTGAGTCCTTTAGCTTTTAACTGGTGATTTTACTTGTATTGCTAGAAAATGTAAAATACTTAGCTA
Source organism: Arachis hypogaea (assembly GCF_003086295.3). Taxonomy (NCBI): domain Eukaryota; kingdom Viridiplantae; phylum Streptophyta; class Magnoliopsida; order Fabales; family Fabaceae; genus Arachis; species Arachis hypogaea. Next base: position 130,788,743 of record NC_092049.1, on the reverse strand, counting down.
TTAGCCAGAGTTGATCTTAGTTAGCTTATTTTGAGTTAGAATTTTGTTATTTTTTGATAGTGTAAATTGGTTATGTAACAAATGTTAGATCCTAGTTCCTAGCTACCACCAATGACAATGCGTCTAAATTCTAATAGTCTCCTTTGCTTCTAGAAAATAAAATCTGTCATAAGGAATACAATAAAAAAAAAAAAGATAAAAAGGTTTTTTAGTTCCATATCTTTTTTTTAGAATATTAACATACAAACAGTTTAATATTTTCTAAATCTAAATCATTTCATACATGGTTACATCAAACTCAAATTTATATAACACCAAATGCAGATTGACATGGACTAAATTTGTGCATTGCTAAGGCTTCCATAGCTTTTAAGCACTGATATTTCAAGTTCCCAGACCCAGAAAAATGAGATCACTTCAGTTCTTGGCCAAACTCATATTTGTATACTTCATCTTCTTCAAAAACTGATCAAAATTGGAAAAGAAAAAGTGAAAATATTATTAGCTTTCAAAGTTATCTTTCCGACAAATTTATATATAGGATTGATGCAATGCTGCTTCAATTCAAGCAGTGTTCTGTTAGTACAAGATTATTAGCAAACACTAAAAATGTCTGTGTGTGAAAACAGGAAAGTGAGTGGAAGCTGCTTGTGTAACTTCTATCAGCATAAGGCTTTGCTTTGTTGACTTGTGTGGAAAAGACAAAAAAGGTGAATTGGTCATTGCCTGAAAATGATATAATATTTTACTATTTTCATTTGTGTGTTTTTGAGTAAATGAATGTGTTAATCAATAACTATATAAAACTTATTATAATTTATAGTTAGCGTTAAAGAAAATAAAACATTCTCTGCAGATACTTGGATATTTTGCACTTTGGTTATATTATTTATGAAATTTGTTTATAAACATGAATCATATTTGATTATAGATTTGAACATAAGACTACTACTTTCTTATACAAGTGACTGATAAACGGCTGATTTTTGGATCATGTGCGTTGTAATATTATAATAATAATAATCTTAAGATATATTTTCTCTATATTACTACTATTAAAAGTTGTGAAAAAAAAGCAAGAAAACTTCGTATAAAAAGTGTCTTTATCGATGCCATTAGAAGCCAGGTAGAAATTATGATGGTTGGACACAGATGAACACGAAAATAAAGTAAATGGAGGCTACATGTCCAATATCTAATTAACGAGTGACGTCAAATATAGCATCCTTTTTCCTCTTGGCAAGATGATTGTTGTTTCACATTTCCAACTCCCAACACGTGTCTTCAATTACCTAAAAACAATGAGTTGAAGGCCGTGAAGTGAAACGATTTTGCAACCATTGAATGGAAGCACATGCAAAGCAGATATTGTTTGAAGAAAAAATTTAATTGGACATGTGTAATTATGTTTGTTATGGGTTAGTTAATTATGAGTAGTAGGAAATCTGTTATGAAGTAAGCATCAAGTATATAATAACCCTCCATTTGGGTAATGAATGAGAAAATCATACTCATTTCTCATATTCACCTTCTCTAATCTAAGTAACTGGTGCACTAACAATGTAAATGAGAAGTAGCGATAGCAGAATCAATAAGTTCGAGTATGAATGTTGAGCTATCAGAATTCAGAAGCATAACTAATATATACAAATGGATTGCTCATGCTTTTACAATAAAAGACATATTACAAAATGTGTATTAAGAAGTCAGTAATATGGCAGCACGCTCTTCCTCTTGTTCATACAGTGGAGGGGAAACCACTAGCATCTTATTCCTAGAAGCTGGAGAATGTGAGATCATGTCCATATTCAGTTCAAAGAGTTGCTTTTCTTTTCCCTGTTTGGGATTTTCTTTTCTTAAAATCTTGAATGTCTTGCTTGCACACCCAACGTGCACTCCTGTCTTTCAATAGGCACCCAGCCAGTGCTCAATATTTTGACATGAAAACAAGGATAATCAGAAAAATATTCAGGTTCACCTTCGCTGACCTGTTCCTGCAGCCGAATCAAAGGTTTAAACCCCATATATGGGCGATATTCATTGTCATTGAAGTAATCATTGGTCAAGCAGAGAATGTAAAGGTTATAACCTTTGCACATTCTATATGTTCTCCAAGGGATGATGCATCCATTACCATATCTAGCAGAATAAATTAAAAACCACTGATTTATCAAATCACCCAAGACACTGTATAAAACAAGAAACATAATTAACCTTTGCATGGCAATCAAACTTTAGCAATCAAAGTTCTAATGAGGTGCATCAAAGACATAACCCACAGAACTAGGTAGGTTATTCTTTATCAATAATCACAGATCAAAACAACTCGAAACTTACAAGAATGGCAACTAAGTTGACGTTGGTACTCTCCATGGCCTGCAGATTTTCTCCTTCCCTCTGTAATGAATCTGAATCTGTGTTGTTATTCTTCCCAAACAAGTTCTATGCTGCAGCAATGAAAAAGTCAAACCATTGTGAATCTCAAGCGCCATCTTCCTAAACACCCTCCAACCCAACAAAAAAATTTTGTTGTAACCTCATTGCAACAATTTACACATGAAACCAAGATTAAAATGTTTCCCGCATGATATTTAAAAAAGATAGAAATGCTATCACACTTGAACTCAAATACAACCTCCAAATTCCCAATTCATATTCCTCCCCACCCACCTTTTTTCATATTCACAATTTGAAACACGCAATTTAACACAGTCGCACATTTCCAGGAATCACATAACACAAACTCGCCACTATCGGAAACCAACATATTATTTTTCCTAAAAATGGAAAGAGAAAGAATTACAAAATAAAATACAACTTCAAATACCAATCTATTATATATCTATTATATATCTCTAATTTTAAGGCTAAAATGTGCCACATGTCATTCTCTTCTCTCTTCCTTTCTTTATCTCTTTCATTTTTTTATTTACTCTATCTCTCTTATATATCATTATCAATGACTAATTACGAATTTGACAATTAAAATATACAACATAACATTCTCTAATTATATTTAAATTAAATTAAAATTAAAATTAAAATATAGCTATATTATATATTAAATTTATATATTACTAACTAATTTAATAACTAAAATGTGTCACATGACACTCTCTTATTAAAATTTAGATAAAATATTTTCCTCTTAAATTAGTGAACATTCTTCTTATATTTTCTTATCTACCTCTCTCTTTTTTTCTATTTCTCTTTATTCTTCCCACTCTATATATAATTTATAATTCATATTTTATATTAGTAATTTGACAAATCAAAATGTATCACCAGATATTTTTATTATAATTAAAATAAAAAATTTTCTTAGCTTCCAAAATTAACAAACTCCATCTCTCATTCTTCTTCTTTATCTTTCTCTCTCCTTTCTCTCATTCTTTATTTTTCTCTACCTTTAAGTTCTACGAAAAATAGAATTAACAACATAATATAATTTAAATTAAAAATATTATTATATACATATTTTTTTATTTAATTTTAAATTTTTACTGCTTATCTTTTTAATATATATTTTTACTTTTTTTTAATATTTATTACATATAATTTTAAAAAAATACTAATGTTATGATTAAAAATTAAAATTAAAATTCAATTATTTTTAAAAAAAATAAGTTAATTTTATAACTATCAATATAAATTTTTTTTATGTTAATATCTAATTATATTTTTATATATATAGAAAAAAATATTATTTTTAAATAGCAAATATAAAAATTAATTATTTCTATTTGTACAACAAACTTAATATCTAATCAAATATAAAAATATACATGTTAAATTCTTTCAAATTTTAGATAACGAATGTTAAAATTAAGTAAAAAATTAAATTCTTTCATTTAAAAATAATAACTAAAAAACTTATTATTTAATTTTGTTTAAGACTCTGGTCTTCTTAGTCGACGGGGACTTTTGTCCCTTACGACCATTTTATAAAAGTAGTTTAATGTTATAAATTTTTTGTGTCATAATCTATAATACCAGGATCGATGTAATTTTAAAAAATTTATATTCCCGTAATAGTATTACCGGTAAAAATACTAGTATTATATAAACTCAAGATTTACATTTATCTCTGGGTTCACATGGCTATTGGATAGATGCAATGAGGTCTCTGAAAAGCTTCAAATCTGGGGAACCATTTAGCTGAAGAGATCTAAGCACTCTCAATAGCGCTCTCCACTATGGCAGCACGCTCTTCCTCTTGTTCATACAGTGGAGAGGCAACCAGGAGCATCTTATTCCTCTTGTTCATATAGAAGGTGAAGAATGTGAGATGATGTCCATGTTCAGTTCAAGAGTTGCTTTTCTTTTCCTTGTTTTCAGTTTTGATTTGTTGAAATGTTGAATGTCTTGCTTGCACACCCAACGTGCTCAAGATCTCCGTAAACGGATATTATCATAATGATTACTGGGAAATAGCAATTGGAAGCGATTGTGTTGGCATAACAGCTTACTAAAATAGTAACTGTTCACGCACACAATGCATAAATTATTATCTAACTACAGCGCTCGTTAAATAAGCTCTTGTTGATTAATTCTTTACCGTTGCAGATCAGCCAAGGCTGTACGTCATCATTTACTGAAGGATTTTCAATTAGGAAATAGAGAGCAAGTGCGATGGTTTCAGTTGAAGGGAATGAGACTGATACTGTGTTACCTTCTTCCTGATGATCAAACCATGATGGAATTTCCTTCCCAGGTATCCCCATTTGCAAGAAGTCTTCACGATCTTGGCTAGCTGATTCTGCAAAGACACAACACGCCTTTGATATAACACCATTTACATTTGATGCAACCAGTGAATAACAACCCAGTGCGTCTAATACTCTTAGACTTGATGGAAGCTTTAGCTTGCACATATTTGAGAAAGCTAAATCTCTTATATCCAAATCTGTCCACTTCATGTAACGTAAAACGATGCCATGAGTTGCTTCAAATTCCTACATAGATTATTTATTCATTATGGATTCTTATCGTAATTCTATACATCATACAATTGTAAGAAAATGGCACATACCTTGTTTTGTGTAAGGACACGATCAACATCTTGATAAGACCACAATCTACTACGCTTGCTCAGATTGTTGGGAGATTCTTGCTTTACAATATGTTTGCCCATATCTTCAAGAAGGTCATGCATCCTGAGTATATCGCCACACTCATCATCATTTGTTCTGGTTAGCAAAGATTTATCTATTAAAGTAGCAATGCCAATTTCAGCATGATAACCACACCTGTTTAATATATTTGTCACTTTCTCTAAATATTCTCCTTTAAAAAAGCAAGAAATATCTAAAAAAATATTCTTTTCCAAATGATCTAAACCATCATAACTTATTTTCAATGTATTAAAAATTTTGTTACGTGGACAGCTCTTTATTTTTTCAATAGCACTCTGCCAAACATGAATGGTTCATCCACAAAGGTGAGAACCCAATACTACAAGTGCCAATGGAAGGCCATTACAATAGGTTTTGGCCTTCTAAAAGCATTCAAATAAAAGAGTTCAAGTGCTTCATTTTGCTCCAACCCTTCAACCTTACAAATTCTATTCACGGCTCCATGCACTTCTAGTACATGTGTATCTCTAGTTGTGATTATTATTCTGCTTCCAGGACCAAACCAGTCTTGTTCACCAGCCAAATTTTCCAATTGGCCTTCATTGTCTACATCATCGAGAACTAGAAGGACCTTCTTACAGCATAAAGAGTCACGAATAATCCCTTTTCCCTCAAACTCGTCATTGAAAGTACCTGAATTTATGTTCATGCTAGCAAGAAGTTGCTTCTGTATTTGAACAATACCTCTTTTCTCACGTGTCTCTCTTACATTGACAAGAAAGCAACTAGCTTTAAATTCACTTCGAATGGTTTCATAGACTCTTCTAGCAATAGTTGTCTTACCTATGCCACCCATTCCACATATGCCAATGAAACGAACATCATTCACCCCAATACCGATGTGTCTAACAACTTCTTCCAACCTTGAATCATTCCCTACCAGATTCTCCATTGAAGATGGTAATTTCATAATCAATCTTTCATGTATATGTTGAGTAACGCTTTCCACGAGAATGGCCTCGTTCCTATACAAGAAAGCAATATCTGTGTAAAGTTTGGCAATAAATAGAACCAAAATAAAGTAACAATAACCTTAAGAAATTCCATTAGAACTTAGAAGGGAAATACAAAATCCTAAGGAGGATAATGTAAGTGTTCCAAAATTTCTATTCTTTGTCTTTCTGAATTTTTTTTTGTATTTTCTAATGCACATTTATTTAACTATCTATCTATTCAATTTATAATACACAAATTTTGATACCAAAGTTGTGGAAAGTTAAATTCTTGAATCTTGATAACTAATGTGATCTCCAAATTTGCCATAATGTTAATATCAAATTATTAAACTATTCTAATATTCTTTCCAACCCAATCTCATTCTTCCACCTCACAATTAAATTACATAGCCTCATAGATGTAAACGGGTAACATCACACCTTAAACGTAAATGAATTCGTTACGTGATTGGTTAATGATTAATTGTAAGCTACAGAAGTTGATTATAACTTCTTAAGTTGATAAAAGTATAAAACAAGCTACTGCTTTAATTTGAATATGACTGTACGTGTAATGTTTGAGATTTCAATAAATAATATTGTTTACATCTGAAAGATATTTTACTGAGAAGTGAGAACTGATCCAAATTATACAACAAACACACCCCATAAGATTTAGATTTTGCTCGTGCCATAAAACAAAAAGGACATTCGATATTTATATTTATGGCACATAAATTAGGACAGCAAAATAAATGAGTTTAATGGTGAGTTAGCTTACTCGAATCGTTCAGAGTCGCAATTAGAATAACTGACAACTTGTGTTAAGGCATTTCTCCATCTTCTAACCCTGTCACTTTCTTGTCCAAATCTGAGTTCATGTTTCTTGAAAGCATCTTCAAAGGCTCCAATTTGATGCCTGACGTTGCAAGGCTTGACATGATAGAACACTGCCACAATCTGTAGCCCCAGGTTGTTGCTGCACTCAACTAAATATTATGCTCAGTAAAATACTCTCATTGTTTTGTTGCTTTTATTTTTTTGTAATTTTGAATGACTTTATAAGCCTAATGAAATGTGCATAAAAATTATAGTAAAGGAAGTTTACAGAGAAAGTGGCTTCATCATTGCAACCAGAAATTATAGAAACCTATATCTGTATGAAACAATACCATATATAATTATACATGTCTTGAAGCAAATTATGGATGGCAAACATATTATTCTCATCTATTGTTATCAAAGGTCTTTCCATCAATACAAGCTTCAAAATAACAACCCTGGTTTTTTTAATGAATTTGTTACATAGTGTCTTCTTTTTCTTTTAAAACAACAAGCAATATCTAAAAAGACATTCTTTTCCATGAAATCTAAACTGTCATGACTTATTCTCTTCAACATTATTGGGCCATGAATGCTCTTTACTATTTCAATACGATGTCAATACTTCAAGTGCCAATGGAAGACCACCAATATATTTGACCACTTCTATGGATAAACTCAAATACCCTTGGACGGGTTTTTATTGTTTCGAAGCTTTTAAACAAAAGAGATCAAATTTAAAACCAATAAAGTCATTAAGTAATCGGCCACTTAGTTTTTCTTTTCTTGAATGTTTCTTCTTTATTAAGTAATCGACCACTTACTCTGATGCATAGGAAGGAGGAACCAGGGAATGATGCACAAATTCTGTAACTATACTTGCCCATGCTACGAATGTACATTATGGTGCAAGACCTGACCTAAGAATTGGGCAATTTGCTATTATTTTTGTAAAATATAACACTAATTACCTTTATAAATATATCACTAACCTCAAGTGAAGGGCATTTTATTTTAAACTATAGCCTAGAGACACCAAGGGAATGGAATTGCCCTCTTTTCTTTTTCTTTACTTTTTTTTTCTGTGTTTTTTATTTTCTTTTATTTTTTCTTTTTTGAAGGATTACTATTGCAACTGAAGGATTACTTGTATTGTTAAAAGATGTAAGATGCTTAACTATTAGCAAGAGTTGATCTTAGCTAGCTTATTTTGAGTTAGAATTTTTGTTATTTTTTGATAGTGTAAATTGGTTATGTAACAAAAGTTAGACCCTAGTCCCTAGCTACCACCAATAACAGTGCTTGCTTATAAATACTTGTAGTCTCTTGCTTCTAAAAAAATAAAATCTGTCATGAGGAACACACACACAAAATAAATAAAAAGGTTTTTAGTTCCATATCTTTTTCTAGAACATTAACATACAAACAGTTTAATATTTTATAAATTCAAATCGTTTCATGCATGGTTACATCAAACTCAAATTTATATAACACAATGCAGATTGACAACAACTGAAGTTGTGCATTGCTAAGGCTTCCACAGCTTTTAAGAACTGATGTTTCATGTTTCCAGACCCGGAAAAATGAGATCACTTTAGTTCTTGGCCAAAATCAAATTTGTATACTCCAGCTTCTTCAAAAACTAATCAAAATTGGAAAAAAAAAATGTGAAAATGTTATTAGCTTTCAAAATTGATTCTTCCAAAAAATTAAATAGTGCTCTTGGGAAATGGCCATACCTTTCTTCCCTGCCAAAGTTGTTCAGTTCACTCACATCATCTTCAAATATCTTTGTCTCACATATATTCATTATCTCAATGCTTTTGTTCAAGTCAAACAGACTTTGTCTTTCATTCTTTTGCCTTTCAATCTCACTTTTGTTCAAATCTTCAATATCCTCAATGCATGTCCAGCCAGTGCTCAATACTTTGGCATGATAACAAGGAAGATATTCGAACTCTTCAGAATCAAATTCCCCATACTCAACCTCCGGCCGAAGCAATAGTTTAAACCCCATATCTCGGTGAAATTCTCCCCTGAAGTAATCATTGGTCAAGCAGAGAATGTAAAGGTGATAACCATCACACATTCTATATGTTCTCCAAGGAATGATGCACCTATTACCATTGCTAACAGACAAATTCAACTTCACTGATTTATCAAATCCCCAAAACGTTGTATAAAACAGGAAACATACTGCAATACCCTTTAAATTTTTATTCAGATGGCAATCACTTGGATATGGGACTAGTGCTTGTGCTGCACCATTACCATTCAGAGAATAATTGACAAACAAAGATGGAATTTTGGTACTTGGGATCAGCATTTCCAAGACCACACCTTGATTTTCTTGATCCTGGCTACTAGAAGATTTAAAGGCAGTGCAAATGGTTGACAAAACATTGGATTCAAGTATGTTCAGTGATCTACACCCATATGCTTCTAATTCTCTAATACTAGGTGGAAGTTTTGGCAGAAACTGAAGACAACCACATCTATTTAGCTTAAGGGACCTAAGCTTGGAAAGTTCATGAATGCTTATTGGGATATTAGCAAACCAGTGACCACTTAGATCCAAATGCATCAATGATGGGAAGTAGCAAAATAGATCATGAGAAAAAGATATTTCACTCTGGTAACATCCACTCAAATTTAGATTACTCAACAAGGGGAGGCTTGAAATTGAAGATGGTAATCCATGAAGGTTAAAACAAGAGCCAAGATCCAAGTTCTTGAGGGTCTTTAACCTGTGAATGGTATCAGGAACAGAATCAAGTTTTCCACAACCCTTTATGTTCAAATCTTCAAGGCCAACTAAATTTTCAAGTGATGAGGGTAACTTTCCTATAGGAGTTCCGCTGAGAGAAAGCTTTGACAATTTTCTCATGCATTCTCCAAACTCCGGGGGATTTTCGAAACTCTCACAATGCTCAATGATCAGCTCCTTCAAGGAACTCATCTCCAATTTACCTGGAAGAGTTTTAAGCATTTCACAGTAGCTTAGATTTAAGTGAACAAGGTTCTTGTGGTGTACAAGGGATATGTGAACCTCAGTTAGGCTATCACAACCTTGGAGATCAAATGTTTCAAGAATGGGAACCCCAGAAATATCAGGTGTCTGCTTTAGGTTCCGGGAGCTACTCAAATCCAGGTACTTCAGCTTTTCAAAAAACTGATTAAAAAGAAAGAAAACACACAAATTTCAAAATATTATAGTCTTTCATAAGTCAATATGGTAAAATCAAATTTAAAAGATCTGTTGATGAAATGATCTAACCTTTTTGCCATGCCAAACTTGTTCAAGGTTGCTACGTTGCATTTTGATTTCAACAGCTTGATATTGTTGATTTAACAAGGGGAGAGTTTCCAAAGGACAAAAATCCCAATGCAGAACTCTTACTGCACTAGGGAAGTGGTTGAGGCCAAGGGGAAGTTCCATGTATGGTAAACTGAGATATCTTAACTGTGTTGTCTTTGAGAAGGCTTCAATGCTCCAATGTGCTGAGAATGGCTTACTCCGAAACCAATAAAATTTATCATGTCCAAAGCTTAGAACCATACTTTGAATTGCTTCTGTTCCCTGAACAAAATAAAGATGACAAGGAATAAATTTTACAATCAACTGAGATACCTAAAATGTGACCTTAAGAAATAGAAGGAAACTTGGACATTGATAAAACTTGAGGAAAATAGGAAATAAAACAAATAAATGTTTATTTTCATATCAGATCAATCAGTTGTAAAGGAAGTTTCACCTACCAGATCATTTGTCAACACTTGATGAATGTCATCTTTAGACCACAGCCTGCTACGCTTGCCTGGGTTACATGGAGATTCTTTATACACAATATGCCTCCCCATTTCTTGAAGCAAATCATGCATTTCTAACTTATTATTCTGATCTAAAGTTACCAAAGCTTTATCAATCAATGTAACAATTCCGCTTCCAATATCACTTCCAACTCCAACACAAAAATCACACATTCTTAATATATGTATTGCCTCATCTTTTTCCATTCCTTTGAAGAAACAAGCAATATCAAGAAAAATATTCTTCTCTGTTGGCATCAAATGATTGTAGCTTATTTTCAATGCATTGAGAACTTCAAAATGTGGAAAATTCATTATTTCTCTAATGGTACTATGCCAAAAGTCAGCATTTCTTCTATATAGATAGGAACCTAAAACCTCAACTGCCAAAGGAAGACCTTTAGTATATTTCACAACTTCTTTACCCAGAGAAGAATATCCTTGTTTAGGTTCAAGTTGTTTAAAGGCTTTCAAATAAAACAGATTATAAGCTTCTTCTTGATCTAACCCTTTAACTTCATAAGTTCCATGGACTCCATGTATATCTAGCAAGTGCATATCTCTGGCTGTGATTATTATTCTACTTCCAGGTCCAAACCAATCTTGATTCTCTGCTAAATTCTCTAATTGCTTTAGCTCACTTACATCATCAAGAACAAGAAGAACTTTCTTATTGCACAAAGCACTTTTTATCATTGATTTTCCATCTTCTATGTCATGAAAATAGCTATTTATGTTTAGACATGCAAGAAGGTCTCTTTGCAACTGAACAAAACCATTTTTTGCAGACAACTCTCTAACATTTCGCATGAAGCAACAAACTTTGAATTCACCTCGGATGGCTTCGAATACTGCTCTCGCTATAGTTGTCTTTCCTATGCCACCCATTCCCCATATCCCTACAAAGCGAACATCATTCAACCCAATACCTATGAGATTAATCACTTCCTCCAACCTTGAAGCAATCCCAACACGATTCTTAGTGCAAGATGGCAATTTCGGAATTAGCTTTCTATGTATGTGTTCAGAAATGCTTTCCACAAATCTTGCCTCAAGTCTAAAAAGATCATAAAGTGAAGAAAAGTCATACATCTTGCTTGTCACTCAAGAAACACTAGCAAAATAGTGTAACCGGTGTTTTAGTTTCCAAAATTAAGCAAAGATATAATTTTCTAACAAAAATACGTAGTATAAATATTATAACTTGATGAAGAATCATTCCGAAAAAAGAAATAGCACTTCAGCAATTAGATGGTTATCATTGACACCAAAACCCTTAATTACCATAATATGTTGATTGTATTTAAATTTTGATTAATACAAAAATCTTGCTAACCAATGTTATGGTGATAAGTACTAGTGTGCATTCAGATTAACATAGTAGAAAATAAATGAAGAATTACTTACTGATGTTTGGAATCCCAACCAGAATAACTAGCAATTTGTGTGAAAGCATCTCTCCACCTTCTAACCCTCTCACTGACTTCACCAAATCTGTGTTCATGTTTTCGGAAAGCTTCATCAAAGGTTCCTTTTTGGTGTCGCACATCAGAGGGCTCAACACCATAGAAGATAGGCACAATCTGTAGCCCCAGGTTGTGTTTGCAACTCCACAATCTTTTGAAGCTCATCCAAGCACCAAGCAGAGGAAGCATAGTTTGGCGAGAGAACAACGACCGCGAACATGGACTCTTGAATTGCTCTGAGAAGTTCAAGAGAGATAACTTGACCTCTCTCAAGGTCCTTGTCATCCTTGAAAGTTGTGATTCCCTTCCTTTCAAGCGAGGCACATAAATGATCAGTGAAGCCTGTGCGAGTGTCTTCACCCCTGAAACTCAAGAACACATGATAGGTCCATGATCTTGGTGAAGGAGGAGTGGAGAAAGAAGAGGCTTCAGCAGCTAAAGATGCCATTGCCATGTATACGGGAAAGTGTAATAACAGATTGTGTTTTGTGGTGTGTATATTTTTTTTAGCAATGTTGTGTTCAGTAAATATTGTTAACATGGATTAAATAGCAAATAAATATCATGGTTTAGTGCATGTGAATAGAGAGGAAAGTGAGCAGAAGCTGCTTGGGTAGCTTCCATCACAGGATAGGAGAAAGCCAGGAAGGAGTGCAAACCATTTTCTTTAAAGATATGGCCTACACACTACAGGGAAAAGAGAGGGTGCAGAATAGCTGAATAAGCGTTTACTTTGGTGATTTGTGTGGAAATTAAAATAAAGGTGAATCGTTAAGAAATAATTAAAAAGGTGAATTGGGTTGTTGCATCTAGATAAGAGCATATTGGTCTCCCATTTGCTACGTCTTCTTTTAACAATAACGGAATAACTCATAACAAGAATCTTCTTCATATGTATCCAGAAATTCTAAATTATAATAATATATTTTATCATAATGGATAACATTTATATCATGAATTTCATCATTCGTATTTAACTTTTACTTTTATTTAGTTAGTGTATTTAATATTTCAAAAAAAAAAAGCAATATCAAGAAAAATGTTCTGCTCTATTGGCATTAAATAGTCATAACTTATTTTCAATGCCTTGAAATTTTTGATCTGCAGACCACTTTTTTATTTCATTAATAGTACCATGCCTGAAATCATCATTTCTTCCACATAAGTCGGAATCCAAACCAATCCTTCTTAGCATTCCAACACAGTTCTCTGTGCAAGATGGTAACTTTGGAATCAACTTTTTATGTATGTGTTCAGCAATGCTTTACAGGAGTTTTGCTTCATGGGTGCAAAGGAATTAAGAAGAGAAGTAAAGTCATAGTTACAGTCTAGTTACTAATCTTGATTGCATTATATACAGAGATCTGAGACTCTGACATAATATGCAAGTAAACTAAGTATGATTTTTAATCCCTAAATAATGATTCATAGTTTATACGACTTCCTCATTTTGTATTTATATTATAACTTTGAATTGAAAAAAAAAAACTTATTAACTTTATAGACACTGTTTTATCAAATTTGATCAGAGATCTGTTCTTTTTTATAAAATAAAATATGTAATATAAATACTAAGTTCTCCTACAGTTAGATAATTAGCATCTAAGCCATGTCATTCTCTAACAATATATAATCTTGCACTATTTGATTTGTGCTTAAAGGTAGGTCAATGTCACATAAAAAAGAGGAAAGAAGTTGCAGCTGTTTGCTCATCTAATTTGACTAAATCTACATTTTGAGTTCTTTAGATTTTGACTGGCGATATTACTATTAGAAGGAATTGATCTTAGCTAGTTTATTGTGAGGTAGAAATTTTGTTACTTTTAACAGTGTAAATTGACTATATAACAAAAGTTAGACCCTAGTTCCAATCTACCACCAATGACAATGCTTGCTAACTAGTCTTCTTTGTCTCTTACAACATAAAATCAGTCATAAGAAACAAAACTAAAAGAGATAAAAAGGTTTTTAGTTCCACACCTTTTTCTAGAATGTTAACATACAAACAAGTTAATTTATTATTTTATAAATCCAAATTGTCTCATACATGATACATGGTTACATCAAACTAAAATTAAGACAACACGAGATGCATATTGACATGGGCTAAAATTTGTGCATTGCTAAGGTTTTCACAACCTTTAAGAACTGACATATCAAGATTCCAGACCAAAAAAATGAGATCACTTTAGGTTCATGAGGGAACTCTTATTGTTGTACTTTCAAGATTTATTCTTCTAACAAAAACTAATCAACACTGTAAAAAAATGTGAAAAAGTTATTAGCTTTCAAGATTTATTCTTCTAACAAAATTAAATTTAGCTTTTGGAAAAAGGCCATACCTTTCTTCTCGACCAAAGTTGATCACTTCATCAATCACATCATCTTCAAATATATTTGTCTCACATAAATCCATTATATCAGCTCTTTTGTTCATGTCAAACACTTAACTATCAAAGTCCTTACACCAGATTATAAATTGTCTTCAGCACTAGAGTTAATTATCTGCATTAATCCTTCATAAAACTTCATCATACATATTTTAAATTTATATATCATTTTCCTGAACATGTCACGAGATTTTTTTTTATAAAAGAAGTTACAGCAGTGGAGGAGAAATACAATGATTCCTCCAATGCCATGAAACTTTATAGAGCATAATTAATTACATTTATTAGCTTGAAGCAACAAAATTTCCTAATAAATCCATGCCTTTTCAATCTATGTATCTTACCTTCAGAAAAATATGTTGTTCAAATCTCTACTTTGAGATACCTATCCGAGTTTGCAATTTACCAGTAACTTAATATTGAAGTGTGCAGCATGGTACATTCAATCTATGATTACGACATCAACATTAACATATCTTTTAGTAATTTCACAAAATGGAAATTTCATTTTTTTTATCCTTCATACCATGATTATAAAAGGGAAAAAATCTTACACCAATATTAAGATCACAATTCATTTTCAACAACAATAAGATTAGAAGTTTTCAAATTAAAGGAGGATACAAAATCAAAACTAGAAAGGTTCCTACACTGCAAATCCTTTGATACAATTCAAGATGAACTTGGTTGAAAAATGGAAGATATAAAGGTATCTAGGCACAGAGAGTTGCTTTTGTCCAATGTGTATTCTTTTCTTTGAAAGCTGGACCCTTTTTGGAAAGAAAAGATGTCTGCAAATTGAAAACATGCAGTTGTTTTAAGAAACGAATCAGCATATTAAAGGTTTATCAAGTAAGAACTTCAAATAATGTGTGATAAAAAATTAGTTGTTAATCAAACAGTATTCAAAGTTCTAATGAGGTACATCAAAGACATAGCCTGCAGAACCCGACAGCATATAGGTAATTCTTTATCAATAATCGCAGATCGAAACAACTGGAAACATAAAAGAATGGCAACTAATTTGACATTGGTACTCACCATGGGCTGCAGATTTTCTCCTTCACACTCTAATGAATCTGAATCTGTCACGTCAGGCTTGCCAAGTCTCACTCGTTGCTGTAGCAACATAAAATTGAAAACATTGTCAATCTCAAGCCATCTACCTAAAAACCCTCCAACCCAATAAAAAAGTTGCTATAACCTCATCGTAACAATTACAGATGAAACCAAGATTAAAATTTGTTCTCAAGATATTCAAAGAAAAAAGAAAAAACAAAAGTGGAAAAGCCATCACACATGCACTCAAATACAACCTCCAAATGCTCAATTCATATTCCTTCCCAACCCACCCCTCTTTTTTCTCATATCAGCAATTTGAAAAAGAAATAAAACTAAAATACAAACTTCAAATAAACTCAAGATTTACATTTCTTTCTGGGTTTAAATGGCAGTTGAATGGATGCAGTGAGCTGTGTCAATAGCTTCAAATATGAGGAGCCTTTTAGCTGAAGAGATCTAAGCTTGGCAATCATGTTCTTCCTCTTCTTCATACATTGGAGGGTCAACCACAAGCATCTTATTCCTAGAAGATGAAGGATGTGAAATGATGTCCATGTTCAGTTCAAGAGTTGCTTTTCTTTTCCCTGTTTGGGATTTTCTTTTCTTGAATTCTTGAATGTCTTGCTTGCACACCCAATGTGCTCCAGATCTTTTTGCTCGGGTTTTACAATAATCACTGGGAGGAAATTGCAGTTGGAAGCGATTGTCTTGGCATAACAGTTTACTAAAACTGTAATCATTCAGGCAGAGAATGAACAAAGTCTTAGAATTTGGTTCCATTGACACCTTCAATAATCTCGTGTTGATGAATTCTTTACCGTTGCAGATCACCGATGGCTGTTCTTCAGAGTATTCGTCACCATCTAATAGGAAACAGAGAGCAAGTGCAATGATTTCAGTTGAAGGGGAATTATGCGGGAATGAGAGTGATACTCCGTTATCTTCTTCCTGATCCTCAAACCATGCTGGCATTTCCACATCATTGAACAACATTTGAAAGAGATCTTCACGATCTTGGCTAGCTGATTCTGCAAAGACACAAAACGCCTTTGATATGACATCATCAACATCTGATTCATCTAGTGAAATACAACTCTGTGCGTCTAATTCTCGTAGACTTGATGGAAGCTCTGGTATAACCTTCATGAAATAGCAACAACGTAGCTGCAGACGTGTAAGTCTGGGAAGTTGATGGATACTTATTGGAACTCTTAAAGAACCGCACTGAGATAAATGCAAATCCGTCAACGAAGCTAAGTGGGCAATATCATAGGAAAGGGTCGACTCTTCTCTAGATGAGTCAATATAGTAGGAAAGGGTCAGGCTACTCAAAGAGGTCAGGCAAGAGAGAGAACGTAAAAATCCAACAATATTTGGGCTGTCAGACGTATCGTGAACTGTGAGGGACTCTAACCCATGAGTTTTGTGTGGAAGACAACTAAGCTCCACGAATCTACTTAACGCCAACCTTTTTAGGCCAACGAAACATCCAAGCGCCAAGGGAAGACCAGTAATCTTGTTGCATCCACTTAAGTCCAACTCAGACACGCCAGCCAAATTTCCAAGCGTGGGTAGCTCTTCTATGCCTGAACATGTCAGAATAAGAATTGATAACTGTTTCATGCATTCTCCAAATTCTGGCAGTCTTCTCAAACTACTGCAGCCATGAAGATATAGTTTCTCGAGTGAACTCATCTCCAATTTATCTCCAAGTGTTTCAAGACTCCTACATTGACTTAAATTCAATTCAACAAGCCTCTTGTGGTGTGCGAGAGACGGGTGAATATAATCCAGCTCCTTGCATCCCTGAAGATAAAGTTTTTTAAGATTGGGAGCCCCAGAAAGATCCGGCGTTTGCTTCAGCTGCGTGCACCCTAACAGATTCAAGTACTCTAACTTTTCTAGAACCTGAAAAAACCAAAAAAAAATATCACATGGTTAATATTTTTGCTGGAAATGTTTATGTAATAAAATTTGATAGAACTGTTGATGAAAAGGTCTACCTTCTTTCCATCCCATAACTCTACAATTTCGCTACAAGGCAGATCAATATCAACAAGTTCATAGCGTTGATGATCTGTAAGGGGCAGAGTTTTAAGCGGACATTCTTTCCAACAAAATACCTTTAATGTACAAGGAATATCGCAGAGAATGGGAGCTCTCCTGCCATCTAAAATGAGAAGCTTTAACTGGCCCATTTTTGAGAAAGATAAATCTCTCAGATTCTCTGTATACCAATAATCTAGAACGATGCCATGTGTTGCTTTAGTTTTCTGCACATACACGTAAATAAATAAATAATTAATTAATTAAAAAACCAATGAAAAAATTATATTGATCGAGATAACCACAAAAACAAAAAATAGTTTTTAGTTACCTGGATATAATATCAAATACATTGTCAAATTCTTATTTTAACTCTATGCATCCTATAGTTGAGAAAAAACCGACACTTACCTTCTTTTGAGTAAGTACAAATTCAACATCCTCTGAACACCACAATCTGCTACGCTTACAAACATCATTCTGAGATTCCTGAATTACAATTTGTTTGCCCATTTCTTCAAGCAGATCATGCATTCCCAACCAATAATCATAATCATATTTGTCTATAGTGATCAATGATCTATTAATCAAAATATCAATACCGATTTCAGCATCATGACCACATCTTTTTAATTTCTCTGTTACCTCCTCTTTCGGCCATCCTTTAAAGAAAAAAGCAATATCTAGAAAAATATCCTTTTCTGTATCTTCTAAACCCTCATAGCTTATTTTCAATACATCAATAATTTCAGAATGTGAAGACTTCTTTATTCTTTCAATAGCACTATACCAAACCGCAATAGTAGGTCTACCATTAAGATAGGAACCCAATACTTTAAGTGCCAATGGGAGACCACCGCTGTATTTGACCACTTCTTTGGACAAATCCAAAAACTCTTCTGAAGGTTTTGGCAGATTAAAAGCTTCTAAAGAAAAGAGGTTAAGGGCTTCACTTTCCACTAACCCTTCAACGTTATAAGTTTCATGCAACTTATTTTTCCTTAGCAGATGGAAATCTCTAGTTGTGATTATTATTCTGCTTCCAGGACCAAACCAATCTTTTTCCCCAGCCAAATCTTCTAATTGTTTTTCATGATTTACATCATCAAGAACAAGAAGTACCTTTTTGAGACGTAAAGAGTATTGAATTATTGTCCTCCCATCATACTTGTTATGAACAGCATTTGAACTTATATTCATTTGTTTAAGAAGTTGCTTTTGTATGTCAGTAATGTCTTTTTTCTCGCAGTGTTCCCTTACGTCGGCAAGAAAGCAAGTAACTTCAAATCTACATCGAATGGTTTCAAAGACAGCTCTAGCAAGGGTGGTCTTACCCATGCCACCCATTCCCCATATGCCTATAAAGCGAACATCATTCAATCCAAGGCCTATTAGAGTAATCACTTGTTCCACTCTTGAATTAATCCCCACAAGATTCTTCATTGAAGATGGCAACTTAGGAATCAATATTTCAAATATATGTTGAGCAATATTTTCCACAAGTACTGCTTCGTCCCTGTTTAGGGAAAGAGAATTTCTTTGTAAGTCTAGCAACACATAAAAAAAAAATAAAGCAACAACTTTTATTATAAAAAAGAAATTTTGTAATAAGATAAACGAAGACAATACAAAACAAAACAACTGAAGTTTACAAAAACAATTTTCTTTTACAAAATTTATTTGCAGTAAGCTATATATATTTTCCAGGTAATTTATTCATTTGATATAGTTTTTTATAAATTTATTTTAATTTGATACCTGATTCATTGAATTATTATTAGTTAGGTGGCATACTAACAAACCGTATTATACGAAAGTATTTCTGGTTATATAAATCATCATAAAAAATCAATAACTCTTGATATCTATTTATGCCTCAAAAAAGGATAATGCAATATATATTTTTGAGAAATACTCCAAATTAGTGTTTAAAAATTTTTTAGTCGGACATTTTAGTTTTTAGCTTAAACATTGCATTCTATTTGCTTTAGAAAAATATTTAAAATGTAATATTACAAAATAATAATACTATTATATAATGTTAAGAGTAATATCTGTCTTATCGATCTTAAAAATTTTTAGTGAAACATTTTAATTATGCCATTTACCGGAGCAATTTTAACAAGCAGATCTATGTTATTTGTTAAAAATGGTATCTATAATGATTGCAGTTTTATTTACAGGGATATGGATCTAAAAGTTTGAACATGTATAGCAGATAAATTTCAGTAATAAGAAGAGTAATAAGTTAATGACTAGTTTAGCTTACTGATTTTGGGAGGTCCAACCAGAATGAGCAGCAACTTGTGTTAGCGCATCTCTCCATCTTTTGACCTTCTCACTGTCATGTCTCTCTTCGTGTTTCTTCAAAGCTTCCTGAAAGGTTCCTATTTGGTGCCTCACATCACAAGGCTCCACACCGTAGAACACCGGCACGATGTATTGCCCCAGCTTGTTGTTGCACTCCATGATCTTTTGGAGCTCATCCAAGCACCAACTAGAGGAAGCGTAGTCCGGTGAGAAAACAATGACTGCAAACATCGACTCTTCAATTGCTTTCAGGAGTTCTTTTGAAATAACATCGCCTTTGCGAAGGTTTTGGTCATCTTTGTAGGTTGTGATTCCCTTCCTGTTGAGGGCGGCATAGAGATGGCCAGTGAAGCCTGTGCGAGTGTCTTCTCCTCTGAAACTCAAGAACACGTGATAGGTGCATGATCGTGGTGGTGAGATTGAAGTGGAAGAAGAGGCGGATGCCATATGTTAGAAGTTTGAAGAAGTGTATGTATGTGCTGCACAAGAGTTGTGGTTATTAACACTAAACAGTTAATTAATAACTTCAATTAAGAAACTCTTTGTGAAGAGAGAAAGGAAATAAGCGGAAGCTAGTGGGTAGTGATGAAGGAGACACAAAGTTGAGAATACCGAAGACGCATGAATCTGTGAAAGTGGTACACCTTCGATGTAAATGAATTTTATTCTAAAATTTTAAAAATGTTTTATTATTAACAATAGCAGAAAATATTTTTGTCAACAAATTTATAAATTGAAAGTAATTTTGACCGTTTATATATATATTAAAATAAAAAATAATGAATGGCTGCCAAAAAATATATATAGTTATTGAAAATTAAAAGGTATATTAAAAATTAAAATCGAATAACTTAAGAAATTATGCAATCTATTTTTAATATATAAAAGTAAATATATAAGTTTACCCACATTACTTTTAAGCTATTTCTCTTCTTCTACTAATGTCATATTAGTAATATCGCTTACTTGGCAAAATTTTAGAATCAACCACTTAATTTTTGTCAAATCATCTATTATTTTCAAATCAGCAAAAAAAAAATAAAATATACAAAAAATAATACAATAATTATCAACGACAATAACTAAAAATTAATAGTGCCTAACCAAATCTGTAACTTATAAAAATATTAAATTCATATTCCTATATTTATTATATATTACCGTTGTAAACAATACAAAAAATTTGTAACTCCAATAATTAATTTATTAATTTCTATAAATAACTCATTCAATGTAATAAACATCCATATTACAAATGTCATAATAATGAGTTAAACCCCAAAGTGGTCCCTGAGATTCACGGTTTACACCAATTTAGTCCATGACTTACCAATTGCACCATTTATGTCCCCGACTTTGTAAAAGTTGTACCAAAGTCGTCCCTAGCCACATCTCCGGGTAAATTAACTGCCGCCGGCAGTGACCTGGCACTGAGAAGCCACGCTGGTGCCACGCTGGAGTGCAATCTTGGCGCTAAAAATGTGGATGGATGGAACGACGTCGTTTCATGTATGTTTAGAAACAAAACCCAAATAACCCAAGTTCTATGATCACTTCATCTTCCTCTTCGTCTTCTGAAAACCAAAACAATGCACCATGAAATCCTGAGTGCTGGCCATTGTATAGGGTTTGAAGGTTGAAAACGTTTGGCTCCGTGGAGTTCGCTGCCACTGTGATAGTGTTGTGCGGTCGTTGTTGGTGAAGGAAGGAGAAGCAGTTCATCGCGATCACATGAAGGTACGTTTGAACTCGAAAAAAATAATTCTTTTCAACAAAAAGAATAGCATCAATGTCTGTGTTTGTTGAAAATTTGATTTTGGTTGATGAAAGTTGAAAGTTTTTTATTATCTGTTAGGGTTTTTGTGTGTAGTGGTGAAATTTTTTCCATGCTCTGTTTTGAATGCAATCTTAGTTGGGTTGGTTGATGGGTGTTTCTGGTGTTTTATAAGTGGTTGAATGTGAATGTTTGTTTTTGCATGTGTGAATCTGATTGTTTGGTTCCTCAATTTGGTTTTTTGCATAATGCAGATGGAGACTTTGATGGATATGATGTTCCATCATGGGGGAACATTTAAAAAAAATGATGATGGAATACTAGTGTACTCACCATATAACAGAACTTGCTTAGGAGACTTAGATGAGGACACGTTGGATGTGTTCTTCGTAAGGAACTATTACAAGGAGCTTGGGTATGACAACATACTTCAGTGTTGGTGGCTGCCTCCTGGGAGGAGCTTAGATGGTGGACTGAGGGCTCTTACATTCGATGATGAATTAAGAGAGATGTGTTTTGCTGCACAGAATAATGATGGAGTTGTTGATGTGTACTTTGAGCATGGGGTGTCCACACCAGAGGTGATTGCAGGGAAGGAGGTTGTAGTATGGGTTGATGATACTTGTGAGGGAGAGTTGGTGAGCAAGAAGAACACAAGTGAGGGTCCCGAAGCTGATGGTAACACCTCGAACCCAACTACAGAACCGAATCCTATCCCAAATGCAAACTCAAGCCCCATAAACAATCATATTTCAACCCCCCTGAAACCAACCCTATCACTATTCCAAACCCCATTGATGATAACACAACCCCAAATTCAATGCCTGCTAAGGCTCATGAGAAACCCAATCTGAAACCCAATTCTAATCCAAAGCTTAAGCCTAAGTCAAAGCCCAACCCAACATCCATCTTCAGGCCCAAATTGACTAAAAAGCCCAATCAGAAGCCCAACCCAAACCTGAAAACCAAGCTGAGAGAGACTACTAAGGCATGCTCCACAGCCAAAGATAAAGGCAAAGCAAAAATGAAGTCCAAACCTCAGTTTTTACCTAGGAGAATTACAAGATCTCAGGCTGTTGGAACATATAGAAGGTCTGCTAATAAGAGCAAGGGAGCTCTTCATGTTGACTTAACTGTAAATGATGATTCCAGTGATGATGATAATTCAGAGGATAGTTCCTTTAAGCCAATACAAGAAGATAGCTCTAGCAGTGAAGATAATGCAAGTATGTCCAAACCAAGAAATAAGAAAGTTAAGGACATCAAGACAGCTACATATGCTACTGCTAAGACAAGAGAGAACATAATGCAACCAGATAATGCATTGGTTGAAGATGTCTCAGATGGAGAGGTGGACTTGGGGTTTGTGGGAACTCCAGGGATTGTTGATGTGTATGAAGCACTTGACCCAGGTGCAAAATCTGATGGTGCTAATTCTTAGCACTCAGAGGAGATGAAGACTCCTCCTAATTCTGAAGATGAGCTACAATCTGATGAGGAGTCAGACGAATTTCCAATATTTAGAAATGGGACAAGATTCGGTGAGCTACATCTACAAGTAGGTATGAAATTCAACACCAAGTATGAGTTCAGAGAAGCTGTAAGAGAGTATACTATCCAAGAGGGGAGGAGAATTAAATTAAAAAAAATGACAATATTAGATGCAGGGCTGTATGCAAGGTGCAAGAGTGTGCCTGGGTTGTGTATGCCTCAAGGGACTGTGATGACTCATACTGGCAAATCAAGACTTTCAACGACGACCATACTTGTGCGAGGGAGAACACCAACAGGGCTGCTAATAGGGCTTGTGTTGCTAGTAAATTAGTGAAAAAGGTAAGGAAATACCCCAATTTCAAGCAATGCGAGGCTACTGTATGTGTACTTCAGGACAAAGTGTGACCTTATTCTAAATAGAAATTCCATTGCAAGGGCACTGGAAGATGCAAGGAATGTAGTATACGGGGATGAGAAGGCACAATATGCAAAACTAAGGGACTATGCTGAAACTTTACTGAAGACGAATCCTGGATCTACGGTGCAGATATGTGTCAAACCTCAACCAAATGGAGACGTCATATTTGATAAGATGTACATTTGTTTGCATGGTTGCAAAATGGAATTCAAGGCAGGTTGTCACCCCTTGATTGGGCTTGATGGGGCATTTCTGAAGACACAATTTGGAGGTCAGATCTTAGCTGCTGTGGCACAAGATGCCAATCATCACATTTACGTGATTGCATGGGTTATAGTTGAAATAGAGAATACAGACACTTGGAGATGGTTCCTGGAGCTGCTTCATGCTGATCTTGGAGACTACAAAACTAACGGATGGTGCTTTATTTCTGATATGCAGAAGGTAATGTTAACTTTCATGTGCTTTTAACAATCTTTGATTCTCTGGATAAGTGAATTGGATGGGAATAATGGTTGTAAAATTTGTATGTTATATATGTCCTCTGGATTTTGTATACATGATGTTGGTTGTTGATATGCACTGTTAGTTAGACCCGAATAGCACAAGGGACCAATCGTGCATTTTACACCAAACTGGAGGGACTAAATTGTGTTAAAATGTGAAAGTTAGGGACTATATTAGGTTCATTAATGTAAACTCAGGGACTGTTCTGTGGCATGATAAAAGTTTTTACATCAGTTTTTGTTTCTGAAACATAGTGTAACAATGTCCTGCAGGGTTTAATTCAAGCTGTCCAGGAGGTGATGCCAAGAGTTCACCACCGTTTTTGCGTTTGGCACCTCTGGAGGAACTTCAACAAACAATGGAAGGACCTTGAGTTGAGGGGACTGATTTGAGAATGTGCTAGATCTACAACATTCCAGGATTTCATCGATAATATGAACAAGATTAAGAGGGTGAACGAGGAGGCTTGGGCATATCTCAACAAATGGCCTAGAGAACCATGGACAAAGTCCCAGTTCAGCCATAGGCCAAAATTGGACAACATTTGCAACAACGCCTGTGAGGTTTTCAACGCAAGAATCAAAGAGACCAGAAGCAAACCCATCATTACATTACTTGAGGAGGTGAGAATGTTTGTGATGAGAACTATTGCGAAGAATAAGGTAAAACTGGCAAATCATGTTGGCATACTCCCTCCTGTAATTCAAAGTCGCCTAGATAAAATCAGAAAAGAATCAAAGAACTGGATGCCTATCTGGACCGGTGATGAAGACTATGAAAAATTTGAGGTTCATGGCCATCCAACAAACATGGTGGTGGATCTTGAAAAAAGACTATGCACTTGCCAATTTTGGATGCTGGCTGGTGAGCTTTATCAAACTCTCTAACTTAATCATTAACATTTGTGTACTTTGAAAACTGTGATTGTCTTACTATGCATTTGTGTGCTTTGAAAACTGTGATTGTCTTACTATGCATTTGTGTTACTAACTGTAGGCATTTCATGTGTTCATGCCTGTGCTGCCCTTGCAAGGTAAACAAGAGGCCGGAAGACTTTTGTCACCAACTGTGTACTATGGAGGCATACAACAAGACTTATGCCCATCACATTAACCTTCTTCTTGGCCAATCATTGTGAGAGAAATTCTTGTACACTCAACCACAGGCCCCTAACATTAGGAGGAGGCCTGGAGCTTTGACAAAGAAAAGGAGAAAAGATGCTGATAAGGGCAACAATGGTAATAAGAAAGCCAAACCAAGTGGAGGTTTGAAAAGGCATTTGAAGCCATTCACATGTAGGTATTGTGGGGTAAAAGGGCATACTAAGAGAGGGTGCTCAAAGAAGAGACTGGATGAAGTAGCTGCTGCAGATAAAGCCAAATCAAATGTTGCTGCTTTTGCTTCTGAGGCTTGCCCTCCCCCTCAAATTGATACTGTTGCTTCTGCTTCTGAGGCTGGCCCTCCCCCTCAAACTGATGCTACACCAGCTGATAACCCTTCCTGCTGTGGAGATTGACATATCACAACCAAACTACGAAGGATCACAGGTAATACACTTTTCCACGTTACAACAGCACACAAGTATAATTTTTTTTTGTTATCTGGGCTCATGTGTTGAACTGTTTATCTGTTGTAGGACATAGCAGGACCTGCTGCACCTGCACCACCAAGGCCACAGAAGTTGCCCACCAAAAGGAGGAGCTCACCACCACCTCAATCCATTGGTGTGGATCCAATGCAAGGAGCTAGTGTGGCTACATCTTCCAGATTGCACAACTTTATGAAGTTTGTTCTAACTCCCGGTTTCAAAGCACCAAGGAAAAAGAACAATTCATGACTTTGACATCAGGATGTTTAGGACAGTACTTTGTTGTTTTGTTAAAGGCAGTTAGTAGATAGTTTCTTTGTTTAGGACAATTGTCATAACTTTTATATTGCCAGCCTTGATAACTATGCTGTGGCACTTCTTTTGTTCCTTTAATGTTTGCTACTCAAATATGTTTATCTTTGCTACTTTTGTAATTATGCATTATGCATTATGCTATTATGATGTCAGATGATCTGTAATTATTTCTCTTTATGATAACCAGTCAATAAAAAATATGGCATATATCTCAAGATAAAAAACTACCTCTTACTTTCATTCATCCATGAACACATTACATACAACATTGTCAGAACTTCAAAGTCATAATCAATACAGCAACTACAGTGAAAAACATCACTATGCATAAGAATTGTATCATAGATTTTTGGGTCCTCACTTTAGCTTCCAATTTTCCAATCCTCCGGGCTAAATTCACTCTCACTTGCTCATTGTCAACTGCAGTTGCATCCACTCTTCTTTCATGTTCCTCTTCTTCTTCTACATCATCAGCCCAGAGAAAAAATCCACACCATGTTTTGCCCCTAGTCTGAATATGAGATATCATAAGAAGGAAAGAACAGAAAACAACTAATCAATTTTTCTTACCAAAAACTCACATTGTAATTTGGACAATCGAAGAAGGGCTTATCTGGGTTGGTAGTTGTTCCGGACCAACGAAGCACCGGCCGGCAGCCACACCCACACCACTCTGGTACCCGCAACGGTCTGGTCCGACTCCGCGTTCTCGTCGTCGATCGTGTAGAGCTTCCTTGACCCTGGCTCGCACACCTAATCATGGTTTTCGTTGCAGTTCAACGAGTAGGAACAACGAAGACAATGAAGAATGTTGCTGGGCAGAGAGAAGAAGATGAAGAGGGGTGACGATGCCATGCTACAAATTGGGATTAAAACTAGATATAGGGACCACATTGGGTCAAACAGTTTCAATTGCCACCTCAGCTTGCCTTTATCTACGCCAGCGTGGCTTCTCAGTGCCAGGTCACTGTCGGCGGCAGTTAATTTGCCCGGAGATGTGGCTAGGGACGACCTTGGTGCAATTTTAACAAAGTCGGGGGTATAAATGGTGCAATTGGTAAGTCAGGGACTAAATTGGTGCAAACCGTGAATCTCAGGGACCACTTTGGGGTTTAACTCTCATAATAATATTATTAATCATAATAAATTTTACGTTACAAATATTCAAATTCCATACTATTTGAACTACTTATATAAGTCTCTTATCACTATTCCTTAAAATTACATCAAATTTAGCACAAAAAATTATTTCCGAACGACACAACATCTCAAACTTACTCAATGGAGATAACTTTGTTCAATGTGAAAAGTGTACGAAAAAAGCATATGAAAAAGGAGATAACTACATTTGTGGCACATATAATCAAACACCACAATATTCTACAATAAGGTAACTCTATATACTTTTCATAATCCCATCTATCAAATTATTAGTTACTAACCCAATACTTATTTTAGGTTCAAAATTCAATTAAAGGTTTCTGACAAGCAAAAAAATTGTTGGGTACAATTGCTTCAAATCTAATGGCACTCCAGAAAAGTAATGACATTGAAGTACCACACCAATTGAAAAATTTGTACAACCTCACTTATATTTGAAGTCAATGTAAATGATTTTAATCTTAAAGAAAGTTATCAACAATACACTATTACCAAAACATTTGTTCTAACCAAAAATACTAAATTTCAACACCCATTTGTTACCAAGACATTTGTTCTAACCAAAAACACTAAATTTTAACACCCATTACAACAAATAAAGCAGGTAATACTAAAAAAAAAATCACTTATTTTAGTTATTTTAGACATCATTTTTATTTTTAATTTAAATTATTCATTGATTATAGGAACCAATTTCGCCAACACTAATATCATCACGAAGATCACATACCTATCAAGATATTAAGGAGAAAGAAAACTATACAAATTCAAGACACAATTTCGGAAGAAGAACATACTTGCAAAAATGGAACAAACAACATAATAGAAAGTGCATATAACTCAATAATTCATAAAGAACATGCCTTCACAAGAACTTATACAAAAAAAAAGAAAGTAACAACTCTAACAACAAGCAATAAAAAAAAAGAGGATGAGCACCACATAAGAAGACTAAGTTTATTAATTAAAACAAATGCAAAAATCAAACCACCAAATAAAAATGTCATTTTGTACATACAACTCTAATATCCAAATTTTTTGTACTATAAATTATTTTAAATAAAATACCTTTTAAATAAAATATCTTTTAAATTTAACTTCAATTTACATATTTATTTTAATTTTACAAAATATAACAATTTTTAATATTTATTATATACTATTATTAATTTACCACCGCCAACCACATTGTAATATACAATACGACAAATTAAAAATTTAATGATATCCAGTCAAGAGATACACAAGGCACTAGACATGAGAATGGCAGCCAGAGAATAAAAAGAAACATTGCATGAAGAGATTTACGAAGAATAGCATGACATTACATAGTCAAAGGGTCAACCACTATATATGATCCATTAAATCCACACCTAAGCCGCACGGGGACAGGCCTGGCACTCCATAACAGCTGCTGCGTGGAGAGAGCCGCTTAGCCGCAGAATTTCCAAGTTTTATTTTTCAGTTAAAGGGACAACTGGTGTTCTGCACATTCACATCATCACCTCAAAATTATTCTGCAACGTCGGAGCCTTTAACATATTTTCTTCAATATCCGAATGATTCAAAATAAAAAAATACTAGTATACCAGTCAAGTACACTGGTACATGTGAAATCTTTTTAATAGAATGTATCATGTAGCTGCAGCAGAGTTGTGTGAATAGAGAGAGGAAAGTCAGTGGAACTGTGGAAGGAAAAGCTAATCAAATTTGTATACTCCAGCTTCTTCAAAAGCTAATCAAAATTGAAAAAAAAATGTGAAAATGTTATTAGCTTTCAAAGTTGATTCTTCTCACTAAATTAAATAGTGCTCTTGGGAAATGCCCATACCTTTCTTCCCTGCCAAAGTTGTTCAGTTCACTCACATATATCCATTATCTCAATGCTTTTGTTCAAGCCAAACAGACTCTGTCCTTCATTTCTTTGCCTTTCAATCTCACTTTGGTTCAAATCTTCAATCTCATTGATACACGCCAAGCCAGTGTTCAATACTTTGGCTTGATAACAAGGAATATGTTCAAACTCTTCAGAATCATATTCACCATACTCAACCTCCGGCCGAAGCAATAGTTGAAATTCTTCCCTGAAGTAATCATTGGTCAAGCAGAGAATGTAAAGGTGATAGCCATCACACATTCTATATGTTCTCCAAGGAATGATGCACCTATTACCATTGCTAACAGACAAATTCAACTTCACTGATTTATCAAATCCCCAAAACTTTGTATAAAACAGGAAACATACTGCAATACCCTTTAAATTTTTATTCAGACGGCAATCACTAGGATATGGGACTAGTGCTGCATCATTACCATTCAGAGGATAATGGACACAGAAAGATGGAATTTTGGTACTTGGGATCACCATTTCCAAGACCACACCTTGATTTTCTTGGTCCTGGCTACTAGAAGATTTAAAGGCAGTACAAATGGTTGACAAAACATTGGATTCAAATATGTGCAGTGAGCTACACCCATATGCTTCTAATTCTCTAATACTAGATGGAAGTTTTGGCAGAAACTGAAGACAGTAACATCGATTTAGCTTAAGGGACCTAAGCTTGGAAAGTTCGTGAATGCTTATTGGGATGTTAACAAACAAGTGTCCACTTAGATCTAAATACATCAATGAAGGGAAGTAGCAAAATAGATCATGAGAGAAAGATATTTCACTCTGGTAACATCCACTCCAATTTAGATTACTCAGCAAGGGGAGGCTTGACATTGAAGATGGCAATCCATGAAGGTTAAAACAAGAGCCAAGATCCAAGTTCTTGAGGGACTTTAACCTATGAATGGTATCAGGAACAGAATCAAGTTTTCCACAACCCTTTATGTTCAAATCTTCAAGGCCAACTAAATTTCCAAGTGATGAGGGTAACTTTCCTATAGGAGTTCCGCTTAGAGAAAGCTTTGACAATTTTCTCATGCATTCTCCAAACTCCGGGGGATTTTCGAAACTCTCACAATGCTCAATGATTAGCTCCTTCAAGGAACTCATCTCCAATCTACCTGGAAGAGTTTTAAGCATTTCACAGTAGCTTAGATTTAAGTGAACAAGGTTCTTGTGGTGTACGAGGGATATGTGAACCTCAGTTAGGCTATCACAACCTTGGACATCAAATGTTTCAAGAATGGGAACCCCGGAAATATCAGGTGTCTGCTTTAGGTTCCGGGAGCTACTCAAATCCAGGTACTTCAGCTTTTCGAAAAACTGATTAAAAAGAAAGAAAACTCACAAATTTCAAAATATTATAGTCTTTCATAAGTGAATATGGTAAAATCAAATTTAAAAGATCTCTTGATGAAATGATCTAACCTTTTTGCCATGCCAAACTAGTTCAACGTTGCTATGTTGCATTTTGATTTCAACAGCTTCATATTGTTGATTTAACAAGGGGAGAGTTTCCAAAGGACAAAAGTCCCAATGCAGAACTCTTAATGAACTAGGGAAGTGGTTGAGGCCAAGGGGAAGTTCCATGTATGGTAAACTGAGATATCTTAACTGTGTTGTCTTTGAGAAGGCTTCAATACTCCAATGTGCTGAGATTGGCTTACTTCGAAACCAATAAAATTTATCATGTCCAAAGCTTAGAACCATACTTTGAATTGCTTCTGTTCCCTGAACAAAATAAACATGACAAATAATAAATTTGACAATCAACTGAGATACCTAAAACATGACCTTAAGAAATAGAAGGAAACTTGGACATTGATAAAACTTGAGGAAATAAAACAAATAAATGTTTATTTTCATATCAGATCAATCAGTTGTAAAGGAAGTTTCACCTACCAGATCATTTGTCAACACTTGATGAATGTCATCTTTAGACCACAGCCTGCTACGCTTGCCTGGGTTACTTGGAGATTCTTCATACACAATATGCCTCCCCATTTCTTGAAGCAAATCATGCATTTCTAACTTATTATTTTGATCTAAAGTTACCAAAGCTTTATCAATCAATGTAACAATTCCGCTTCCAATATCACTTCCAACTCCAACATAAAAATCACACATTCTTAATATATGTATTGCCTCATCTTTTTTCATTCCTTTGAAGAAACAAGCAATATCAAGAAAAATACTCTTCTCTGTTGGCATCAAATGATTGTAGCTTATTTTCAACGCATTGAGAACTTCAAAATGTGGAAAACTCATTATTTCTCTAATGGTACTATGCCAAAAGTCAGCATTTCTTCTATATAGATAGGAACCTAAAACCTCAACTGCCAAAGGAAGACCTTTAGTATATTTCACAACTTCTTTACCCAGAGAAGAATATCCTTCTTTAGGTTCAAGTTGTTTAAACGCTTTCAAACAAAACAGATTATAAGCTTCTTCTTGATCTAACCCTTTAACTTCATAAGTTCCATGGACTCCATGTATATCTAGCAAGTGCATATCTCTGGCTGTGATTATTATTCTACTTCCCGGTCCAAACCAATCTTGATTCTCTGCTAAATTCTCTAACTGCTTTAGCTCACTTACATCATCAAGAACAAGAAGAACTTTCTTATTACACAAAGCACTTTTTATCGTTGTTTTTCCATCTTCTATGTCATGAAAAGAGCTACTTATGTTTAGACATGCAAGAAGGTCTCTTTGCAACTGAACAAAACCATTTTTTGCAGACAACTCTCTAACATTCCGCATGAAGCAACAAACTTTGAATTCACCTCGGATGCCTTCATATACTGCTCTAGCGATAGTTGTCTTACCTATGCCACCCATGCCCCATATCCCTACAGCGAACATCATTCAACCCAATACCAACCTTGAAGCAATCCCAACACGATTCTTAGTGCAAGATGGCAATTTCGGAATTAGCTTTTTATGTATGTGTTCAGAAATGCTTTCCACAAATCTTGCCTCAAGTCTAAAAAGATCATAAAGTGAAGAAAAGTCATACATCTTGCTTGTCAACCAAGAAACACTAGGAAAATAGTTTAACCGGTGTTTTAGTTTCCAAAATTAAGCAAAAATATAATTTTCTAACAAAAATACGTAGTATAAATATTATAACTTGATGAAGAATCATTCCGAAAAGAGAAATAGCACTTCAGCAATTAGTTAGTTATCATTTACACCAAAACCCTTAATTACCATAATATGTGTATTGTATTTAAATTTTGATTATAACAAAAATCTTGCTAACCCATGTTATGGTGATAAGTACTAGTGTGCATTCAGATTAACATAGTAGAAAATAAATGAAGAATTACTTACTGATGTTTGGAATCCCAACCAGAATAACTAGCAATTTGTGTGAAAGCATCTCTCCACCTTCTAACCTTCTCACTGCCTTCACCAAATCTGTGTTCATGTTTTCTGAAAGCTTCATCAAAGGTTCCTTTTTGGTGTCTCACATCAGAGGGCTCAACACTATAGAAGACAGGCACAATCTGTAGCCCCAGGTTGTGTTTGCACTCAACAATCTTTTGAAGCTCATCCAAGCACCAAGCAGAGGAAGCATAGTTTGGCGAGAGAACGACGACGGCGAACATAGACTCTTGAATTGCTTTGAGGAGTTCAAGAGAGATAACTTGACCTCTCTGAAGGTCCTTGTCATCCCTGAAAGTTGTGATTCCCTTCCTTTCAAGTGAGGCACATAAATGATCAGTGAAGCCTGTGCGAGTGTCTTCACCCCTGAAACTCAAGAACACGTGATAGGTCCATGATCTTGGTGGAGGAGGAATGGAGGAAGAAGAGGCTTCAGCAGCTAAAGATGCCATGTTGTGTGGTCTGAATGCTGTGTTTAGCAGTGTTGTGTTTCTTAAGTATTGTTAACTATAATAAATTGGGTTGTTGCATCTAGATAAAGATCATATTGGTCTTCCATTTGCAATGTCTTCTTTTAACTATAATGAAATAACTCATAACAAGAGTCTTTTTCATATGTATCCAGAAATTCTAAATTATAATAATATATTTTATCATAATGGATAACATTTTGTATCAAGAATTTCATCATTCATATTTAATTTTTACTTTTATTTAGTTAGTGTATTTAATATTTCAAAAGTCAAACAATAATAAAAATAATATACTTTTAATATGAGCTTGATGTCTACAACACTTTTTTCCTCTTGCTTAAAGTTAAAAATAACGAAGATAAAAAACAAACAGAAAGAAAAATAAAGAGAGGGAAAACAAATTGATGTAGATGCCAAATCATAAGTTCATATTAAATAACATTTGATCTGAACATCTTGAGGACAAGGCCTTATCTTTGTTCTGTGCCAAAGTTGCTTTATATTACTAGATTGTAGTTTTATGTCAACAACTTGATATGATTGATCTGCAAGGAGCAAAGTTTCTGAAGGACACTCACTCCAATGGAGGACTTCCAATGATCTTGGAAGGAAGTCGAGGCCAAGGGAAAGAAAGATTCATGATACGTAAACTCTTGATTGCATTATATACAGAGATCTGAGACTTTGACATAATATGCAAGTAAACTAAGTATGATTTTTAATCTTTAGATAATGATTCATTGTTTATACGACCTCCTCATTCTGTATTTATATTATAACTTTGAATGGGAAAAAACGTATTAAGTTTATAGACATTGTTTTGTCAAATTTGATCAGAGATCTGTTCTTTTTCATAAAATAAAATATGTAATATAAATATTAAGTTCTCCTACAGTTAGATAATTAGCATCTAAGCATTATCTACCAATATATAATCTTGCACTATGTGATTCATGCTTCATGGTAGGTCAATGTCACATAAAAATGAGGCAAGAAGTTGCAGCTGTTTGCTCATCTAATTTGACTAAAAATATACATTTTGAGTTCTTTATATTTTAACTGGCAATATTGTATTGTTAGAAGATGTAAAATGTTTGGCTATAAACAGGAATTGATCTTAGCTAGCTTATTGTGGGCTGGAAATTTTGTTATCTTTTAACAGTGTAAATTGGCTATATAACAAAAGTTAGATCCTAGTCCCCATCTACCACCAATGACAATGCTTTCTAACTAGTCTTTTAAGTTTCTTACAAAATAAAATCAGTCATCAGGAACACAAAACCAAAAGAGATAAAAAGGTTTTTAGTTGCATACCTTTTTCTAGAATTAACAGAACACCAGATGCAGATTGACATGGGCTAAATTTGTGTATTGCTAAGGTTTCCACAACCTTTAAGAAGGGACATTTCAAGATTCCAGAACCAAAAAAATGAGATCACTTTAAGTTCAAGTGGGAACTCATATTGATGTACTTTAGCTCCTTCAAACACTAATCAACACAGTAAAAAATGTGAAAATGTTATTAGCTTTCAAGATTTTTTCTTCTAAAAAAATTAAATTTAGCTCTTGGCAAATGATCATACCTTTCTTCTCTACCAAAGTTGTTCACTTCAACAATCACATCATCTTCAAATATACTGGTCTCACATAAATCCATTATCTCAGCTCTTTTGTTCATGTTCACGCAGATAATTTGGTTTATGACCTGCTTCTTGGAAAAAAAATGCTCAAATTTCAATGATAAGAATTTTTATATATTGTTTTTAGTGCTGATGTGGCTATATATATTTTTTGGCAGGGTTGACATATAATCCCACAAGTATAAAGCCCAAGTTTACATTAACAAATTACACATCCATTCAAGAATAGGTGGTTTTGTTTTCGTGTATATATATATATATATAAGAAATTATTACAATTTTCACAACTAAAAAAAAACTAATTATTATCACCTTAAAGCTCTAAAAACCTCAGAAATTTATGGAGAAGTGTTTTTGGGTTGCTAGAAAAACAAATATTCTCTAAATAACATCACTTCTGGCTTAGTCTAAAATGATTGTTTATAATTTCTTACAAAGTAATAACTCTGCTTTCTATTCACCAGGCACGAAACTCTTGTGATGATTAGTGGAGGCAGTGGCATCACCCCTTTTGTGTCTATCATCAGAGAGCTAATATACTAAACTTAACATTGAGATACAGAACTCCAAAACTTACCTTAATTTGTGCATTTAAGAACACCTCTTGTCTCTCAATGTTAGATATGATCCTACCAAGTTATGGAATCAACGGTGACATTTCTAGTTTGCAACTACAAATTGAGGCTTACATCACAAGAGAGGAAGACCTTAAACAGAATAATAGTCCAATTCCCCTTCAATCCATATGGTTCAAGCCTAACCAAAAAGACTCACCTATTTCTACTATTTTAGGTCCAAATAGTTGGGTTTGGCTTGGTGCTATAATATCATGTTCTTTCATAATCTTCATTATCCTAATTGGGATGATTAACCATTACTACATTTTCCCTGTTGATCATAACACCAATAAAATATTTTCATACCCTTTGAAGTCTTCTATGAACATGTTAGTGATATGTGTGTCAGTAGCAATGGGTGCAAGTGTAGCTGTTCTTTGGAACAAGAAACAAAATGCCAAAGAAGCAGAGAAGGTACAGAATATGGAGGGGTCATCTCCATCAGTAGGATCAACAAATTTCAAAGTTTGTGACGTAGAAAGAGAATTGGAAAGCCTACCAAACCAAATCCTTGCCAATGCTACAAATGTGCATTATGCTGGAAGACCTGACCTAAGAAGTAAGTCACTTCACTTTTTTTTTTGGGCAAATTACTATGTAATTTGTAAACTATAACACTAATTACCTTTATAAATATAACACTAACCTCAAGTGAAGGGAATCTTTATTTTAAACTATAGCCTAGAGACATATCAAGGGTATGAAATTGCTCTCTTTTCTTTTTTCTTTTCTTTTTTTCTCTGTCTTTTATTTGCTTTTATTTTTTCTTTTTTGAAGGATTACTGTTGGAACTGAAAGGGTCAAATGCTGGGGTTCTTGTTTCTGGACCCAAGGAAATGAGGCAGGAGGTAGCAGCTGTTTGCTCATCTAATTTGGCTGAAAATCTGCACTTTGAGTCCTTTAGCTTTAATTGGTGATTTTACCTGAATTGTTAGAAGATATAAAACGTTTGGCTATTAGCGAGAATTGATCTTAGCTAGCTTATTTTGAGTTAGAATTTTTGTTATTTTTTGATAGCATAAATTGGTTATGTAACAAATGTTAGATCCTAGTTCCTAGCTAGTAGCTACCACCAATGACAATACTTCTAAATTCTAATAGTCTCTTCTGCTTTTTAGAAAATAAAATCTGTCATAAGGAGCATAACAAAAAAGGTAAAAGGGTTTTAGTTCCATATCATTTTTCTAGAATATTAGCATACAAACAATTTCACATGGTTACATCAAACTCAAATTTACACTACACCAGATGGATATTGACATGGACTGAATTTTTGCCTTGCTAAGGTTTCCATAACCTTTAAAAATTGATGTTTCAAGTTCCAGACCCGAAAATTGAGATCACTTTAGTTCCAGGGGAAACTAATAGTGATGTACTCCAGCTCCTTCAAAAACTAATTAAAAAAAATGTGAAAATGTTATTAGCTCTCAAGATACATTCTTCTAACAAAATTAAATTGAGCTCCTGGCAAATGGACATACCTTTCTTCTCAACCAAAGTTGTTCACTTCAATCACATCATCTGCAAATATATTTGTCAAACACTTTCCCCTTCACGCCTTTGCCTTTCAGTCTCACTTTTGCTCAAATCTACGATATCCTCAATAGGCACCCAGCCAGTGCTTGATATTTTGGCATGAAAAAAAGGATAATCAGAAATATTTCAGGTTCACCTTGGCTGTCCTGTTCCTGGGGCTGAATCAAATGTTTAAAGTTTAAGACCTGAGATCTCGGCGACATTTGTTGTCATTGAAGTAATCATTGGTCAAGCACAGAATGTAAAGGGATGATGCATTGATTATCATGTCTAACTGATAAATTTAACCTTTCCCTCTAATGAATCTCAATTTGGGTTGTCAAACAATTCAAACCATTCTCAATCTCAAGCGCCATCTTCTTAAAAATCCTCGAACCCAATAAAAAAAATTATTGTAACCTCATTGCAGCAATTTACACATGAAACCAAGATTAAAATATTTTTCCCAAGACATTCAAAAAAAAAAAAAAAGAAAAGAAAGAAAAGCCGTCAGACATGAATTCAAATACAATCCCCAAATGCTCAATTCATATTCCTCCCGACCCACCTTTTTTCATATTCACAATGTGAAACACGCAATTTAACACAAACAACATTCCCAGTAATTACATAACATAAACTCTCCTCTATCCGAAACCAACATATTATTTGTCCTAAAAATTGAAAGAAATAGAATTGCAAACTAAAAGGCAAACTTCAAATGACAATATTGATATAAAAAAGATTTACATTTCTTTCTGGATGGATGCAATGAGCTGTGTCAAAAGCTTCAGATATGGGGAACCATTTAGCTGACCAGATCTAAGCTTGGCAATGATAGATATAATATATTGAGAAAGGTGTGTTATGAGCAATGAGAACTGGGATGCAAAGGGAAGAGAGGTAAGAGTTGAGGTGGGTCAAAGTTTTTGCGAGATGCCAAAGGGCGAATAGCGGCCTCCGGTGTGGCAGCACGCTCTTCCTCTTGTTCATACTGTGGAGGGGCAACGACGAGCATCTTATTCCCAGAAGTAGAAGGTGAAGAATGTGAGATGATGTCCATAATACGTTGAAGAGTAGCTTTCCTTTTCCCAGTTTTTGATTTTGTTTTCTTGAAACCTTCAACGTCTTGCTTAGTCACCCAACGTGCTCCATATCTACGTCCTATATCAAGATGATGATGATAACCTGAAATTACCAATTGGAAGCGATTGTGTTGGCATAACAGCTTACTAAAATAGTAACCGTTCATGCACACAATGAACAAATGATCTGAAGACTCCACGTATAAACTCGCATTGATGAATTCTTTACCGTTGCAGATCACCGATGGATTTTCTTCGTCAATACATCTTTTTTCAATTAGGAAACAGAGAGCAAGTGCGATGGTTTCAATTGAAGGGCAATTCTGCGGGAATGACACTGATACTCCGTCATCTTCTTCCTGATGCTCAAACCATGCTGGAATTTCCTTCCTAGGGATCAACATTTGCAAGAAGTCTTCACGATCTTGGCTAGTTGATTCTGCAAAGCCACAACACGCCTTTGATATAACATCATCAACATTCGATGCATCCAGTGAATCACAACCCTGTGCGTCTAATTCTCGTAGACTTGATGGAAGCTCTGGTAAAACCTCCAATTCATCGCAACAGCTTACGTTCAGACATTTAAGTCTGGTAAGTTGATGGATAGTTATTGGAACTCTTAAAAAACTGCTGTGAGATAAATCCAAATGCGTCAAC
Organism: Arachis hypogaea; assembly: GCF_003086295.3. NCBI lineage: Eukaryota > Viridiplantae > Streptophyta > Magnoliopsida > Fabales > Fabaceae > Arachis > Arachis hypogaea. The sequence goes on along the minus strand of NC_092049.1, from coordinate 130,750,239 downwards.
GAGGCTAAGTGGGCAATATCATAGGAAAGGGTCGACTCTTCTCTAGATGAGCTGTCAGAATCATCATAATCAGCTCTGACTCTGAGGGACTCTAACCCATGAGTTTTGTGAGGAAGACAACTAAGCTCCACGAATCTACTTAACACCAACCTTTTAAGGCCAACGAAACATCCAAGTGATAAGGGAAGACCAGTAAACTTGTGGCATCCAGTTAAGTCCAACTTAGACACGCCAGCCAAATTGCCAAGCGTTGGGAGTAGCTCTTCTATACCTGTACCTTCCAGATCAAGAATCGATAACTGTTTCATGCATTCCCCAAATTCTGGCAGTCTTCTCAAACTACTGCACCAGCGTAGATCTAGTTTCTCGAGTGAACTCATCTCCAATTTATCTCCAAGTGTTTCGAGACTCTTACATCCACTTAAATCCAATTCAACAAGCCTCTTGTGGTGTGCGAGAGACGGGTGAATATAATCCAGCTTCTCGCATCCCTGAAGATTAAGTTTTTTAAGATTGGGAGCCCCAGAAAGATCTGGCAATCTTCTCAAACTATTGCACCAGCTTAGATTTAGTATCTCGAGTGAACTCATCTCCAATTTATCTCCAAGTGTTTCAAGACTTTCACATTCCCTTAACTCCAATTCAACAAGCCTCTTGTGGTGTGCGAGAGACGGGTGAATATAATCCAGCTCCTTGCATTCACAAAGATTAAGTTTTTTAAGATAGGGAGCCCCAATAAGATCTGGCGTTTGCTTCAGCTGCTTGCACCGTGACAGATCCAAGTGCTCTAACTTTTCTAAAACCTGAAAAAACATAAAAAAAAAATATCACATGGTTAATATTTATCCTGAAAATGTTTATGTAATAAAATTTCATAGAACTGTTGATGAAAAGGTCTACCTTCTTTCCATCCCATAACCGTACAATTTTGCTCCAAGGCAGATCAATTTCAACAAGTTCATAGCGTTGATGATCTGTAAGGGGAAGAGTTTTCAGTGGACAATAACTCCAGCGAAATACCTTTAATGTACAAGGAATATCGCAGAGAATGGGAGCATTCACGCCATCTAAAATGAGAAGCTTTAACTGGCACATTTTTGAGAAAGATAGATTCACTTCAGTCTTGCTATTCCACTTACGTAGAACGATGCCATGAGTTGCTTTAGTTTTCTACACATATACGTAAATAAACAATTAAAAAAACTAATGAAAAAACTATACTGATTGAGATAACCACAAAAACAAGAAATAGTTTTTAGTTACCAAGATATTATATCAAATATATTGTCAAATTCTTACTTTAATTCTATGCATCCTATAGTTGAGAAAAAACGACACTTACCTTCTTTTGAGTAAGTACAAACTCAACATCCTCCAAACACCACAACCTGCTACGCTTACAAGCATCATTCGGAGATTTCTGAATTACAATTTGTTTGCCCATTTCTTCAAGCAGATCATGCATCCCCAGAGTAACCTTCCCGTGTATCTTATTCTTCTCTAATGTGACCAATGATCTGTTAATCAAAATATCAAAACCGTTTTCAGCATCATGACCAGAAAATTTTAATTTTTCTGTTACATAATCTTTCACCATTCCTTTAAAGAAACAAGCAATATCTAGAAAAATATCCTTTTCTGTATCTTCTAAACCCTCATAGCTTATTTTCAATACATCAATAATTTCAGAATGTGAAGACTTCTTTATTCTTTCAATAGCACTATACCAAACCGCAATAGTAGGTCTACCATTAAGATAGGAACCCAATACTTTCAGTGCCAATGGGAGACCACCGCTGTATTTTACCACTTCTATGGACAACTCCAAAAACTCTTCTGAAGGTTTTGGCAGGTTAAAAGCTTCTAATGAAAAGAGGTTAAGGGCTTCACTTTCCACTAACCCTTCAACGTTGTAAGTTTCGTGCAACTTATCTTTCCTTAGCAGGTGGAAATCTCTAGTTGTGATTATTATTCTGCTTCCAGGACCAAACCAATCTTTTTCCCCAGCCAAATATTCTAATTGTTTTCCATGATTTACATCATCAAGAACAAGAAGTACCTTTTTGAGACGTAAAGAGTTTTGAATTATTGTCCTCCCATCATACTTGTTATGAACAGAATTTGAACTTTTTTTCATTTGATCGAGAAGTTGCTTTTGTATGTGAGTAATATCTTTTTTCTCGCAGTGTTCTCTTACGTCGGCAAGAAAGCAAGTAACTTCAAATCTGCTTCGAATGATTTCAAAGACAGCTCTAGCAATAGTGGTCTTACCCATGCCGCCCATTCCCCATATGCCTATAAAGCGAACATCATTCAATCCAAGGCCAATTAGAGTAATCACTTGTTCCACTCTTGATTCAATCCCCACAAGATTCTTCATTGAAGATGGCAACTTAGAAATCAATATTTCAAATATATGCTGAGCAATATTTTCCACAAGTACTGCTTCGTCCCTGTTTAGGGAAAGAGAATTTCTTTGTAAGTCTAGCAATACATAAGAAAAATAAAGCAAAAACTTTTATGATAAAAAAGAAATTTTGTAATAAGATAAAGGAAGACATTACAAAACAAAACAACTGAAGTTTACAAAAACGATTTTCTTTTACAAAATTTATTTGCAATAAGCTATATATATATATTGCAAAAAAATTGATATGTATATGAAAAAGATTTAAACATTATGGCTAATTTTTAGTATACTGTTACCATCGTTGCTTAAACATTGCATTCTATTATTTGCTTTAGAAAAATATTTAAAATGTAGTATTACAAAATAATAATACTATAGCAGATAAATTGTAGTAATAAGAAGAGTAATAAGTTAATGACTAGTTTAGCTTACTCATTTTTGGAGGTCCAACCAGAATGAGCAGCTACTTGTGTTAGCGCATCTCTCCATCTCTTGACCTTCTCACTGTCATGTCTCTCTTCGTGTTTCTTGAAAGCTTCCTCAAAGGTTCCTCTTTGGTGCCTCACATCACTAGGCTCCACACCGTAGAACACTGCCTCGATCTGTAGCCCCACCTGGTTCTTACACTCAATGATCTTTTGGAGCTCATCTAAGCACCAACTGGAGGAAGCGTAGTTCGGTGAGAAAACGATGACTGCAAATATAGACTCTTCAATTGCTTTGAGGAGCTCTTTTGAAATAACATGGCCTTTGCGAAGGTTTTGGTCATCTTTGTAGGTTGTGATTCCCTTACTGTTGAGGGCCGCATAGAGATGGCTAGTGAAGCCTGTGCGAGTGTCTTCTCCTCTGAAACTCAAGAACACGTGATAGGTGCATGATCTTGGTGGTGGGATTGATGCGGAAGAAGAGGCGGATGCCATATGTTTGAAGTTTCAAGAAGTGGATTATGGTGTGCGTATGTGTTGCAGAAGAGTTGTGATTATTAACTCTAAACAGTTAATTAGTAAGATCACTTGAGAAATTCTTTGTGAAGAGAAAGGAAAGTAAGCGGAAGCTGCCTCTGGGTACCGATGAAGCCATGAAGGAGACACAAATCTGAGAGAGTAATCAATAATGAAAACCCGTTTTATTAGTGATAGGGAAATGCTAGTTGGACAATATTAATAGGCCTTTAATCAGCCTTTAATCAGATTTAAATAATATTTAATTATTTTTTTAGTGTAACATGTTTCTATTTTGTAGATACATATCTATAATTAGATTTTAATTTAAATTTAAATTTTAAAACCCACCTACTTTATTGGTGGTTACGGTGACTTTGCTTTACTTTCGTAACTTCACGTAACAGATACAGTTTTTTAAATTCCTTATTCTACGGGATATTCACACGCATTAGTGAATCCCAAACCAAAAAGGACGCTGCCAGCTGAATTCTTCATCTCGTCTTCATTGGTGAAGACCATCACCACCTTCCAGCTGAAGCACTCTCTCATTTTGCATTGGTGAAAGGTATCATTATTTTCCACACATGTGTTTATGTAATTTGTTAAGAAATATCATGTTCAACATTTTTAATTATATTTTAATTTAAACATAAAAATACTCTGCTGATTTAATTGGAACAAGGTTGATCTTATTTAATTTTATTAATAAAGTTGTTGCAAATAAAGTATATAATCAACAATTAATTTAAAATTGTGTTGTTATTTTTCGATTATAATACATCTGATAGTATGATACTTTATATAAAATATTTTTAAAACACATCTAAAATCAGTCAACTTTAATAATACAATATAAATGTTAATAATACAATTATGAATGGTCGAATATAATTATATACATAAACTAAAATATTTTCAATTGTAACACATCTAAAATATTAAGTTATACAAAAAATATTTTTAAAACACATCCAAAATCATAAATCTAAAATTTAAATTTAAACATTAAAAAATAATTGTAACACATCTAAAATTATGAAGTTATACAGAAAATATTTTTGAAACACATCCAAAATCATAAATCTAAAATCTAAATTTAAACATTAAAAAATAATTGTAACACATCTAAAATTATGATGTTATACAGAAAATATTTTTAAAACACATCCAAAATCATAAATCTAAAATTTAAATTTAAACATTAAAAAGACAGCGTTGTAAATGAGCGCCGAAAAGGAGGAAGGCAGCGTTGAGAATGAGCGCGGAAGAGGATGAACGACAGCGGAGGATGACTTCTCGATGTGCACCTCTGAGTTTTCTATGTGCGACTCTGAATTTTCGACATGGCGCAAACGTGACTTCTCTGCTTTTTTGAGTGTTTTGTACAGTTTAATTAATAATTTGATAGTTTAAGGTTTATTTTATATTTTTAAAATCAAAATTTTGAATTTTGAATAACTTGATTTTTAGATATGTATTTAAATTATAATATATTAATAATTAAATATATTAAATCTGAAACAAAAATTTAAAATTTAAATTTTAAATTTCAGTTTTTTTAAATTGTATTTTGAATGTGTATTTAATTTTAAAAAGATAATAAATCTATTCATAATTTTTAGTTGTGTTTGTTTTAATTTTTTTTAATTATTGTAATAAAAGACTGAATGTTATACTATTTTTAAAGGATATCTAGTTGAACCGTTCATTTATTTATTTATTTCGAGTAAAATGATAGTAATAATTACTACTACTGTAGGTTCCACAGGAGACTAAAAGGTAAAAACTATAGGAAAATTATCACATGTTCCATTGTACTAGCATGAAACATCAATTCTCAAGGAAACAAATAGTGGTTCACGCCCCATTGTTAGCCAAGCCAGGAATTTAGAAACTTAACCATTGACAAATGGGTCATTTTAGTTTTGCTTCAAAAAGGATAAAATTGTTTTTAAGTTCTTCACTACAAGACAAATTACATAATGGAAACCGGACCATTCTTAAAATACACACCATTAGTAACATATCCTAACATATTTAATTTTATATTTATTAACAAATCATTCAGTTTTTTAGTAAAAAATTATAAACATATTCAGCAGCTACCTTGGTAAAAATAATATTATATAAAATAAGCAAATAATATATATCAAAATAAAATTTAATTTTCAAATATTAACATTACAATTAAAAATATTGAACTCTTCTTACTAATTTTTCTTCAAAATCAACTCTTTTACTTTTAATTTATCTTTTAAAAAACTTAAAAATACAACTTTGATAACATTCTCATTTAAATCTTTTAAAATACTTATTCGACATCTAATTTTCTAAAAACACAAAATTCGAACGAAAAATATACGTCTAATAGATTTAATGACAAAGAAAAAATATTTATTTTTTTAGTGCTTTCACTAAATCTAATCTATGGACTTTGAATTGATTTCAATCCATATATTTTTAACTTTAGTTTTAAAAAAAAAAATTAGTTCATTGCTGTGGTACTTATATGAAGATTTAAATTTAGTATCTAATGATATTAGATTTTTTTTATTTTGTTGTGTCCAAAAAAATATATTTGGCTATTTTAATATTAAAAAAGATTATAATTATCAAATTATCATAAATCAAAATTCATTATATATACCTTCACTTTTATAATTTATATATAGATAATAATATTATCATTCCTAAATCTTGTTACTCTACCATGATTTACTAAAAATTTTATACTATATTTTAATACGTAAATTATGGTAAGGTAATTATTTTACAAAAATACACAAATCACGCTATATCTTATCACTATTTATTTGTAAATTTAATAGTATTCTTTAACACATAAATAATGATAAGATAATGAATTTTTAAAACTGTACACAAATTTCACCAAACATAATTTGCTTACACAATTGTCGCTAAACATGATTCATGTCCATCATGGATTTCAATAATTTTTCCACCATCACATACTAATAAATTTTTTTTTTCAATACATAATTAAGTTTAAATTACTAAAAATGACATTTTTAAATTTTTAACGCTATCGTTCTGTATACATACATTTGGTCATTTATTTAAAACGGAGTTAACTACTAATTTAGTCCTTACACAACTAAAGTTGTGTTCGTTTTCTTTTTATGTTTCGCTTTCTTACGATTTGTGTGCGATACGAGTTCTGATTGTTTTGTTTAACTTTTTTTTCAAGGATTTTAGTTAAATTTCTTTTTATATATGCCTATGTATGCAATCTTATTTTTGGAGACCCTAATACCTCACCACCTTTAATTTACGAATTTAAGCGTAAAATTCTGTGTAGTAAAATGTTACACTTTTTATATCATATGATATTGTTTTAACTTTAAAATAATTTATTTTAGTATAAATATGATGTAACATTTATTAAATTTAATTTAAAAAGTTAAATTTGTATTAATATATTATATAAAATTTATAAATTTGAACCTTCTAATTTTATATCTGGTCAATCCAATTTAATTTGATTTATTTTGGATCAATTTAAGGTCGGATTAAAATAAATTCACTAGATATTAGAGATCCAAATCTAATTGAACCATGTCCAGTCCGACCCATGTGCACCACTACTTGGGTTGTAGTATCAATATTAGGAAAGATAGAAGACTCGAGTCCGCAACCTCTTAATTGAGTATGGGGAGACTATTTTTTTTTTGTTTCTCACGGTATCCCCCAACTCGGCAGGTCAAGGACTAATCCGTCGCGGTACTGAGCTCCATTTAAGGGTTTGCCGCTGGCCAATGGGTTGTTGCATGCACAAGGCGGGATTCGAACCCCCGACACTTGCTTAAGCGGACTAGTGAGCTAACCACTAGACCAACCCAACTTGGTTAGTATGGGGAGACTATGCCATTTGAGCTATTACTTATTGGCATAAGTTGAACCGATTAATCCATTCATAACTAAATAATTATATAAAATTTAATTTATTTTTTTATTTTTATAATAAATATTTTTTTTGTAATTTTATTTTATATTCAATTAATTATTAATTTTAAATTTTAATAACTCATCAATTAGTTTATATTTATTATAACTCTTCAAGTATTTATAAATTTATATTTATTATACTATTTAAGTATTAATAAAAAAATAACAATCATAGAAATAGAAAATATATTATAGTTAATAAAATATTTTTTTTAAATTTATAAATATAATTTAATTTTATTTACGTAAAATATTTAATAAAAAATTATGTATAAAAAATAATTTTTTTTTAGTTTAATTGGGTTTGATCATATTTCATATTTGACCGAATCAGTTTATATAAATTTGACTGAATTTTATTGTATTTAACTAAGTTTGACCGGATTAATTATTTGACTAGTTCAAATAATAATCCAATTCGAACTAATGACCGGATTTTCGGTTCAAATTTGATAACTTTGACTAGGAGTATGTTTGAATTTTATTATAATTTTGGAACAAAAATAATATTTTGTTTTTTTTAAGTAAAGTTTTTTTTTTTATCAAAGATAAAATTGAGACTTGAACCCGTAACCTCTAAATGAGTATAAAGAGGCCATTTAAACAAAGTTATACGTGATAAATTATGAATTTTTATAGGTGTGTGTGGTAAATGTAAAGAAAGAGCCTTACATTTTTTTACAACTTAATATAATTATCATTGACCACAGAAATATTATTTATATAAAGAGGAGTTTTAATTTTAAAACTAACAAAACATATTTTTTCAATATAAATAAAGTCAAGTGAAACAAATTCTAAACTAACATTTCCACTTTAAAAAATCCAAGATTTGTAACTATACATTATTTTTGCTTTAATTTTTAATTTTTTTATCTCATAGTCTTCAATCTATTATAGGATTAATCAATAAAATCATTTAATATATAAATCTAAGTATTTAACTGTTACGAATCTTATAACTGAGCAATTATGAATATTGAAAATAATAAATTAAATAAAAGAAAAATAATCATTTTTTAAATTAAATATGCATGGAGTAAAAAGAAGCAACAAAAATATAAAGAAAAATATAGGGATGAGTTTTATATTTATTCTTATGTAAAATTTCGATTATGGATTATGAAGTTTTGTTTTTTATTTTTTATTTTTTTATTATTGAAGATGGGAAGACTCGAACCCTCAATTTTTTAGGTAAATATAGAAAGACTATATCATTTGAGTTATAACTTGTTAGCTTAGTTGTGAATTGAGGGTTTTGATTATGGATTAGGAAACAATTCAGCTATGTTACCAAAAGCATTTCTGTCAACTTCTGCCAACTCTTATTTATAACTGTGTTTAATGAAAGTGTCTTTGTGGATGTGTCTAATAAAAATGTATTTTTTATGACTGTGTTTAATATAAGTGTCTTTATTGATATATTTTCTGGATGTGTCTCTTTATATATATGTTTAAAATATAATAATTAATTATTGTTGGTAATAAGTTGCAGATAATATATTGGTACCCTATACTTTTTCATTATGAAATTATGTATAAAGTAACATGTTTATGACATATTTAAATACTATAGTCAAAGAAAGAAACATCACCTGCAATGCAAGTATAAAAAACCTTAACTAGTTTTTTTGTTCAATTCATCAAGAATTAAGAAACTATGCATTTTCAGTTCAAAAGAGTAGTTATGAGACTATCAACAATTGTATATCTATATACACATACATATTTGTGTAAACATGTAAATTAAATGGTTGAAAGAAACAACTGAAAAAAAAAGGTGAAATATAACTGAGAAATAATAGTATTTATATATGTTTATATCCGTGCCGCAAATATGTATCAAATTAAAAAAGAAAAAAAGAAGAAACTAACATTATAATATGAGAAGAAAAAAAATGAGTTATGAAAAAAAGTGAGAAGCAAGGAATTATAAAAGAAGAAAGTAAATAAGTAAAAATATAATTTTATATTAAAAAGATAAATAGTAAAAATGAGTAAAATAAAATAGTTTTATAATTTAATTTACACCTATTAAAAATAATAACAACATAAAAATATATAATAAAGTAATAAACTAAATAAAAACAAATGTTAAAGAGAGACTGAAATAAAAAATAAATCTAACTAAATGAACTAATTTATACCAGTTCAACTAATGTATACGCTATTTTTAGTAAACTCCAACACAAATCTAGCTACCTTCCAACTAGCTTGGGCAAACAAGGAACTCCAATCCTCACAAACTGGTAAAATGATAGACTGGTTGCATGACTAAGGTGGGCTTCTTTTACATACTGTCTACAGAAGTTATTGTTTTTGAATCTAGACCGTTTACATTTTTTAAATTATATCTTAAAAGTTTAAAATTGAGGAACAAAATGTTCCGTGTTCGTACAACGGAACACGTGAACAACTTCCAAAACTATATTGTCATCTCTTTATCATTGCAAATAAAATGCGTATAAGTTAATAAATGAAGATTATACAGATGAAAACTCAGGCGAAGTCAGTGAAGTTGATATTGAGAGTTGTTAGTTGAAAATTTAGTCAAATTAGTCAAATTATTTAACGATTCTTAAATATAAATTTCACATGAAGTCGACTGTACACACCGACTATATATCAAAAAAGTTAATTGGTTCTTCTCATATACGAAATCAAATGTTGATATATGTATTTTTATGTAGGAAAAAAGTTTGGTAACTAAAAAGTTTCAGCCATAATAGGCAAAATTTTTCGTAATATACTTTATTTACATTATTTAATAACAGTTTTATTTTTTAACCCACTCTCTTATCATTCTATTTATCCTATTCTTATCAACTCCACTTATTAATGATATTAATTATAATATCATATCCCTTACTATTAGGCATTCTTGTAATCAATAATTAATATTTTCTTTTATAATTTGATTTTTATATTTAAGAATATAATAAAGATTAATAATAATAATTAATAACGGTTATTATTTATCATTGTAATTGATTCTTGCTCTACTCCTTCACCTAATGAAAATACGATAATATCACATAAATTCAATAATTGTAATTGATTATTATCATAAACGTTTTTTTGTTTTATTATTATTATCATTACCGTTTTTTATTGTAATTAATTTTTTATTTTTGTTAAGTCATTTATCATCATTCAATGGAGAGATACAAAACCTGAATATTACCCTAATATGATTTTGTTTTCGTTAATTCAATTATTTTTGTTTAAAATTCACAACTCTAATACCATTGCAAGCACAATTAGAATAGGTCAAGAAATTTTGCAATAAATCATCTTTATCATTACAAATAGTATGATATTTGAATTCGACTTTAATACGGTACCTATGGTAGAAAGTGTTGAAGAATTTGAACAATAGATAGACTCACCCGACGAGGTTATTGTCAGTCAATCAATTTTCGAGAATATGAAAAACTACACTAGTTTTAATGAGGTATAGTCATAAACTGATTTAATTTTTTTTTATGTTTTTATGTGCATTTATAATTATATTGTACTAACTAAGTTCATACACATAACATTCATACGTTTATATATATAACATCCATAATTATATATAACTAACATCTAAAAATTAAATTAATATTTATTAGATATTACATCCATACGCATATCATTTTCTAGTTATTGCATAAGTAACTATAAAATTAGCACATATGTTTTTAAATTTTATCATAATTGAATTTAAAAAAATATCAAATTCTTAAATTAATTTATTCAATTGATAAATTTATTCATAATATCCATAAATTCATACACATAACATCCATATTTTTATATTAATAACATCCATAATTTTATATTCATAATATTCATAATTTTATACATATGATGTCTATAATTAATAAATTTTTATAATTAATATTATCAAATTTAAACTATACGTCTTATTGCATTCTTCAAATTATCTCATATATGTAATAATAGGTCATGATTTTAATTATTTTAATATTTTTATTTAATATTCGTATGTATGCTTATTTATTGATTTTAATATGACAAATTAATAATTATTTTAAAAATTTATTTTTTAATTTTTGTTTATATTTTATTTTTTGTTTTTTAATAGTCTATATATAAAATATAAATTATATAGTAGAAGTTGTTAAAAATTTTTAATTTATAATTTTTGCAGAAAATTATTGTATTTTAATAGATAATAATGTGATTGAGAGATGTTATGAATTTGATTTGAGAGAAACTGAAATTGATTTTGGAAAGAACATTATGACTCCAAACATGCAGTAAAATGATAGGTAATAAAAAAAATAAATGATAAAAAAATGTATATCACTTACTTATTAAGAGAATAAAAATTTTTACGTTATATTTCTATATTGTAATTATTCTTTGACTACCTAGCATCACCTTTTTGTGTATTGGAATAATGAAGTGACGTATTGTCAATGACTTTATTGCCTTATAGGTGATATTTCTTTAAAAAGAAAATGATGTTTCGTAGAAATTAGTTAAACAAGATGCTTCAATTGGAATAGTCTATTTTGTATTTCCTTTTGTAACTTAGAATAATAATTGGTCAACATTGATCTAATTTTAATAATTTATTAACTAATAACTCAATGAAAGAAAAATACACCGTGTCTTTTATAGTGTATTTACACATAAAATTTAAAAATAAAAAATAGGTCTCATTATTTTTTATCTCTACTTTTAAAATTTTAAGCAATTTAAAGTTTTAAACAAAATATTATAGGCACCAAAACATCTCCCAAAATACATAAATCTAAAACCATAATGAGGAGAATTAATAGAATTAACATTCAATCAAAAATTAAAAAATTTTCAATTATTTACATAAACATACATTAAGATCATGTACCAAATACTATATTTTCTTTTACAAGGATACAATTATTATATATAAGTTATAACATAAGACTTTAATACAATAATATCGTGTATATATATATATATATATATATACACGAATATGTTTTTAACTCCAATTTTAAAACTAACTAGATATGTTTTTCTTTTCTTGTACAATCAAGTAAAACAAATTCTAAGTCAATGAGTAATAATTCAAATGGCATAGTCTTCCCATACTCAATTAAGAGGTTGCGAATTTGAGTCTCCATATCATCGATAAAAAAAAAAAAAGTAAAACAAATTCTAAACCCTACATTTCTACTTTTGAGTCCAATTATTTTAGCAATAGATATACATATCTTCGTGTAATCGTAATTATACATTATTTGTGCTTTAATTTAGTTTTTTAAACTTTTTTCAATTCATAACCTTCAATTAATTATAGAAAGAGATATTAATAATATCATTTAATATAAATACTAATTGTTATGATTGTGAATATTAACAATAATCACTTAAATTATTTAAAAAAAAAATTTCCATAAACTTTTTTATTTTATAACCTTCAATTAATTATAGGATGTGATGTTAATAATATCATTTTTATTTGTGGCCGATAAAAAAATCCGATGATAATATTTTTCTGTCAATTTTTTTTATAGAAATTTATCCAAAAGAAAATCAGACAATAATAAGCATATTTCTTACCGTGACTAAACTCAAAAATTATCATTTTCGCTTTTCATCACTTTAGCTTCATTCTCATTCTCATGATTTAATTTATTTATCTTCTTTTTCGTGACTTTCACTCTCTTGATTTCTATGTTGCTAAACTAAAAAATTTAGTAGAAAAATTCACAACCTACTCTTATTTTCTTGATTTCTCCTCTTACTAAACATAAAAACTCTAACCAATCAATATTTACAAACTATAACTTCAAATGTCTTAATTTTTTTTTTTGGACTTATGCATTGTTTTAATTTTTTTTGCATTTTTCTTTTTATCGCGTTTCTCTTTCGGAAGACCATGACTAAATACTAATCAACCAACCACATTTATTTGACATGGTAATGTTCTTAAATACAATGGATCCCTCTGCCATGCCAAAAGAAAACTCTTCATATATATATATATATATGAATACTATCCAACCCCTCTAAAATAACATGTAAGTTACCATTCATTATGTGTCGCATTGTAATTGGTCTTTATCTTAACCATAGTTGGGTTATTTTATAATTTATTATTCTTAAAATATCAAAACTACACTCCCGTTAATTGAAGCACATTCCACTCCTCCATTTTTTGTTCATCACTTCATCACATAGATTCAGTCCTTTCAAGCACTGTTTCGTGACAAGAAGCACCAACGTCATTGCCATCTACTGTCCTCACACACAACCTCTCTTTCTTTAGTGCATCAACTCTTAGTCACGTCGTTGAATTCCGTCGCCCATAACTTGTCCTTCCCAGTATAGCCAGCGCCTCTTTTTGCCATGGATCACTGCTTATCCACATGATTAATGGTTAATATTGGTTATTAAATTTTTTTATTAAAAAATATATCTTTATTTAACTACATGATGGAACATATATTTATATGTAAAATATAATATAATAAAATAAATCTATTCAAAGTATTTAAAAGTATAATTAAAATTATGAACATACAAATATAATAATAAAATTTGTACTCCAAACAAATAATCATATTTTTTTATCATATATATATTATTTAAAAAATAAATATATTATTAAAATTAATAACAAAAATTTAAAATGATAAAATTTAACTTTTTTATCGTATTTTTATAGTATTTTTATTTTTTTAATTTTTAATTTATTAGTACTTTATTATTTAATTAATAATTAAACAAATTATTTTTATAAAAAATTATTTTTTGTATTATATTAGAAAAAAAACCAATATAGCAATTTAAAAAATAAATTGTATAAATATTTAAGAGATAAATATGAAATACATACCTAAAATAAATAAAACAGACAAAATGGGAGTACTCTTGAGAAATGGAGAATTATTTTTGTCTGTTTTATTTATTTTAGGCATGTATTTCATATTTATCTCTTAAATATCTATCTATATAATTTACTTTTGTATTTAAAAATTTTAATATTATCTATTTTATATTTAAAAATTATTTTTACATTATTTTTTAAACTATTATATTGGTCGCTTCTTTAAGATAATACAAAAAATAATTTATCATGAAGATAATTTATTTAATCATTAATTAAATAATAAAGTACGAATAAATTAAAAATTAAAAAAATAAAAATACTATAAAAAATACTTGTAAGAAAGTTAGATTTTATCATTTTAAACTTGTGTTATTAATTTTAACAATTTATTATTTTTTAAAATAATTTATGTACAATAAAAAATATATTTTTTCTTATTTTAATTATACTTTTAAGTACTCTAAATAGAGTTATTATATTATATTTTACATATGAATATATGTTCTATTGTGTAATTAAATAAAGATTTATTTTAATAAAAAAATTTAATAACCAAACTAAACATTATTTAGGTATGTATTTTATATTTATCTCTTAAATATTTATACAATTTATTTTTTAAACTGTTATATTGGTCTCTTTTCTAATATAATATAAAAAATAATTTTTCATAAAAATAATTTGTTTAATTATTAATTAAATAATAAAGTACTAATAAATTAAAAATTAAAAAATAAAAATACTATAAAAAATACGATAAAAAGGTTAAATTTTATCATTTTAAATTTTTGTTATTAATTTTAATAATATATTTATTTTTAAATAATATATGTATGATAAAAAAATATGTTTATTTGTTTGGAGTACAAATTTTATTATTATATTTGTATGTTCATGATTTTAATTATACTTTTAAATACTTTGAATAAATTTATTTTATTATATTATATTTTACATATAAATATATGTTCCATCACGTAATTAAACAAAGATATATTTTTTTAATAAAAAAATTTAATAACCAAATTAACTATTAATTATGTGGGTAAGCAGTGATCCACAGAAAAAAGAGGCGCTGGCTATGCTGGGAAGAGAGGTTGTGTGGGAGGGCATGGCGATGACGTTGGCGCTTGGAAGGACCAAATCTAGGTTGATGAAGTGATAAACATAGAATGGAGGAGTGGAATGTGCTTCAATTAATGGGAGTGGAGCTTTGATATTTTAAGAATAATAAATTATAAAATAATTCAACTATGGTTAAGATAAGAACCAATTACAATGTGACACATAATGAAGGGTAACTTACATGTTATTTTAGAGGGAGTTGGGTAGCATTCACCACACACACATATATATATATATATATATATATATATATATATATGAGACATGCTACACATACAAGTTTATACAATTTAATTCTAACCCAATAAAATTTACTTTTATAATGCAAAAAAGAAGAGGAAAAGTTTTAAATTATACAGAACTTATCAATATACATACACTAAAAATTCTTAAACAATACAATATAAATGACTTGTATAAACTTGTATATGTAAATGACTTGTATGTAAAGAATAATTCTATATATATATCTCAATTAGACTTAACCAACTTGATTAGTACGAATGCAATAAGCCAATAATAACGGTCTTCCCATTCAATAATGAACGGTTGCATAGATAATTTTAGGGTAAAAAAACAAGTTGCACTAACAAGTTGCATAAATAAATGTTGGGCTTCCACGAGTATAATGATCATATATCCAGATGAATCTCGTCATTTTTTTCCCACAAAATCTTGTTATTTTTTAATAAAAAATATTTAGAAGACAATAAAAAATAAATTTAATAAAATAATTTAAAGTTATTTTATTTATATTTTTAAATATTATTTATTTTATTTTATATTCTTTAATTATCATTAAAATAACTAAATAATATTATATATAATAAATATATTATTATTATAGATGTTATATACATAAAATTGTAAATATTAAAATATATAAAATAATTTTATATTATTATTTCTCTAAAAATATATTATCGTTTGTTAATATAATTATGAATAGTGCTATTATTATTGAATTTTTTGGAAACTGCATGAGATTTCTTTTTCTATTTTCATCTATTTTCCTTTTCTTCGTTTATTTATTTTGTAAAATTAGTTCCTTTCTAAATGACCCGTTAACGAAGTTGACAAAAAAACTCACCTAATTTAACTGTCACATAGCATTAAATCATTAGGCAAGCTTACATGACAGAAAAATGTTCAATCAATTTGACATTTTCAATGGAGGACCAATTTGATTATGGAATAAAACTTGATGAACCAATTTGATTATCGTTTCTATTTAGAAATCAATTTCAAAAATAATTTGTACTATTAAATTTAAAAATTATGTTGTGGTAATTCACAATAAAGCAAATCAAAGTTTAACATTTTTAATGTAAATGTTCTTTTCTATTAGAATTAAAAAACTCATATCATGCCAATGAGTTATAGCTCAAATGGTATAGTCTTTCCATACTCAATTAAGAGGTTGCAGGTTCGAGTCTCCTATTTTTGGTAAAAAATAAATAAATAAATATAAAATAAAAAACTCATATCATTATATTATATTTCAATTTTAATACCAAACTCTATTGAATTATATTTGTGGTAGTGTTTCTCATTGAATAGTATTTATTGTGATGATTAAAAAACTGAGGAGTTAAAGATCAGGTTTCTGCGTGTTAGCTAGTTTGTGTGATTGTGAATATTGATACTAACTGGAAGCTACTGCTTAGGCGACTTCATATAAAAAAATCTAGAGATCAATTAAGATATTTTCTCATCGTGATATGGCTTATGGCCTACGCCGAAGGAAGAATTTAAGGGAAGACTTATTTATATAAATTTAGATCCTCTAAATTTTGAATTTTATTTTAGAGAATGAAATATAATTTTTCATCACTTATTTCATAGGTAAAATAAAAAAAAATATAAAAAAAAATTATTCAAAAGTGAAAAATCACATTTTACTTTCTAAAGTAAAAATTTAAAATTTAAAAGATCTAAATTCTTACTTAAAACATAAAAAGTCTTGCTCTCAAGGACTAAATACTAAATAGTAATACTCAGTATAATACTCTAATTATTTTATTGCTTTTATTTTTTGTAATCTTTAATGATTTTATAAGCCTAATGAGATGTGCATAAAAATGATAGTAAAGGAAGTTTGCAGAGAGAGTGGCTTTGCTAGGAATAAAATTGCTCTCTTTATTTTTTTAACGGAAAATTCAAAAGTTGTTTTTTATAAAAAAATTTAAATATTAGAATACTCTAAATTAGCTGAATTTTATTCTCTAATAAAAATATAGGATATAGAATTTATATATGATATTAACTAAAATTTTTAATATAAAAAATTGTTTTTTTTTTTTGAGAAATCTTATTATTATTAAAAAAACATGAAATTTTACTTTAATGACAAAATTTATTTAGAGTAAGTGAAAATTCGCCCAATTTATAATCTACCATACGATCTATATATAAATAGGTAAACACTTTTTTAAATCAATAAATAAAGTTGATTTTAAGAAAACATTTTTTTTTAAAAAGTGATTTTGAAGGATTGCTTTTGAAACTGAAAGGGTCAAATGTGGGGGTTCTTGTTTCTGGACCCAAGGGTATGAAGCAGGAGGTAGCGGCTGTTTGCTCATTTAATTTGGCTGAAAATCTGCATTTTGAGTCCTTTAGCTTTTAACTGGTGATTTTACTTGTATTGCTAGAAAATGTAAAATGCTTAGCTATTAGCCAGAGTTGATCTTAGCTTATTTTGAGTTAGAATTTTGTTATTTTTTGATAGTGTAAATTGGTTATGTAACAAATGTTAGATCCTAGTTCCTAGCTACCACCAATGACAATGCGTCTAAATTCTAATAGTCTCCTTTGCTTCTAGAAAATAAAATCTGTCATAAGGAACACAATAAAAGAAAAAAGAAGATAAAAAGGTTTTTTAGTTCCATATCTTTTTTTAGAATATTAACATACAAACAGTTTAATATTTTATAAATCTAAATCATTTCATACATGGTTACATCAAACTCAAATTTATCTAACACCAGATCCAGATTGACAAGGACTAAATTTGTGCATTGCTAAGGTTTCCACAGCTTTTAACCACTGATATTTCAAGTTTCCAGACCCAGAAAAGTGAGATCACTTCAGTTCTTGGCCAAACTTATATTTGTATACTTCATCTTCTTCAAAAACTGATCAAAATTGGAAAAGAAAAAGTGAAAATATTATTAGCTTTTAAAGTTATCTTTCTGACAAATTTAAATATAGGATTGATGCAATGCTGCTTCAATTCAAGCAGTGTTCTGTTAATACAAGATTATTAGCAAATACTAAAATGTATGTGTGTGAAAACAGGAAAGTGAGTGGAAGCTGCTTGTGTAACTTCTATCAGCATAAGATTTTGCTTTGTTGACTTTTGTGGAAAAGACAAAAAGGTGAATTGGTTATTGCCTGGAAATGATATAGTAATTTACTATTTTGATGTTTGTGTTTTTGTGTAAATGGATGTGTTAATCAATAACTATATGAGACTGATTATAATTTATAGTTAGCGTTAAAGAAAATAAAACATTCTCTGCAGATACTTGGATATTTTGCACTTTGGTTATATTATTTATGAAATTTGTTTATAAACATGAATCATATTTGATTTTTGGATCATATGGTTGTAATATTATAATAATAATAATAATTTAAAGATATTTTCCCCCTATTACTACTATTAAAAGTTGTGTAAAAAAGCAAGAAAACTTCGTATAAAAAGCGTCTTCATCGATGCCATTAGAAGCCAAGAAAATAATGGTTAGTTAATTAGACAGTTGGCAGCGAGTTACTTAGAAGTCAGTAATAATAAGTAGTAGGAAATCTGTTATGAAGTAAGCAGCATGTATATAACCACCCTCCATTTCAGTAATGAATGAGAAAATCATACTCACTTCTCATGATTCACCTTCTCTAATCTAAGTAACTAATGCACTAACAGCGTAAATGAGAAGTAGCGATAGCAGAATCAATAAGTTCCAGTATGAATGTTGAGCTATCAGAATTCAGAGAGTAAATACCTATAGTTGTCCCTGAGATTCACGCAAATACCCATAATAATCCCTAAGATCCCAATTTCCTCATTGTAATCCTTCAGATAGAGCTCCGAGCACTCAAACTGGTCCCTGACCATATTTCAGGTGATGACTCATCACCAGAGTGCTGACGTGAACTTGGATTACCACGTGGGAGGGGTCCAAAACGTCGTCGTTTTGGGTTTGGCGCCCTTAAAAGCCAAAAACGACGCCGTACACAAACACTTCACTTCACTTATCTCTTCTTCTTCCACCCTCTGACTTCTTCTTCATCTCCCCATCAATGGCGTAGCCATAGGGTTGTATTCGCTGGGTTTAGGAAAATTTGAGAGAAAAAGTAATCCGATCGAAGTTGTTATCGTTCTTCCCCTCCTTCACCACCATAAGCACGAGGTTCTGACTTTGTGATCGGACTCAAGGTAACCTTTTTTTTTTTCAATACAGTGTTGGTTGATGATATGCAAGTTGTTAGTATAGTTGAGGTTCTGGAGTTTTGGTCTCATTATAGTGTCTAGGATTTGAAGGCTGGCTGGGGTTTGTAGGGTTGCTCTATTTAACCTGAATGAAACACGGATGAAACAGGGAGTTGTATGCAGGATTGGAAAAATATGTTTTCTTGTGGTGATTAATTTTTTTTAATGTATTAGTAGGCTTTCTTTACATTTTGTCTTAATACATGTTCCCTTGTATTTTCTTTTTATATTTTCTGTAGGTAGTACCTTATGAACGTCCTGTACTAAGCAAGACTTACCTTTTTCCTGAGTGTAAGTTGTGATATTCTCTCTCCCTCTATGCTATAATTATCTTGATGTGACAATTGGATTTTGCAGCCCCTGCTAGACTTTCTGGTTTCCATGTTTGTGTTGGAAGTGAAAGAGAAAGGTGATTATTACGTTTGGTTCATCACAATTATTGGATAGTTTTAAGGACAGCTAGGCTCTCATGCTAAGTGAAAACAAGAGTAAATTAGAAAAATGGTCCCTAACAATGATTTTTCAAATGCAAATTTAAATGTTTGATTGCAGGTATAGAGTTGATTCTTAGCACAGAAATAGTGAAAGTAGACCTTGCTGCAAAATCTCTATATTATTTCATGCCATACTGTTTTATTTCTTTATATGTTTTTAAAGAAGTGCATTATAATCTGATATAAAGTTGCATAATTAACAATGCAAAAATGCTTTACATATAATTGATCCTCAAAAACTATGTTGGGTACTCAAACCAAGTTAATTGAAGATTTATATGCATATAACAGTCCTAAAACTATCATTGCATGATTTGAAAAGGTTTCAACCTTGCTTTTTCAG
Organism: Arachis hypogaea; assembly: GCF_003086295.3. Lineage (NCBI taxonomy): Eukaryota > Viridiplantae > Streptophyta > Magnoliopsida > Fabales > Fabaceae > Arachis > Arachis hypogaea. The sequence continues at coordinate 130,729,633 of NC_092049.1, read as the reverse complement.
GTGAAAGATTGGGGGTGTGGCTTGTTCTCTTTTCAACTGTTTATTTATCAGTAGGAATTGCAACTGCATTGATCCTTATAGGAGGAAAAACCATGAAACTCTTCTTCCAAATAGTTTGTGATCCAATGTGTACCTCAAATCCTTTAGGTTGGCTTCTAAATTTTTTGAAAGGCATTAGTGCTGCTCGTATAAAAGAAATGCAACAAAATCTTTCCAAGGTTTGTATTCTAGGTTATGTACAGTCTTTTGCTGCTGAAACCTTGCAAAAACTTTCTACTGTTTCCCAATGCCAATGGCAAGTTTAAGCATAATTTATGCCCCGTGCAATATAACCACTAATCACCCTGCATATTTGTTATTTTTCTAAAATTGATATTTAGTTCAATGTCTTGCTTTCCTATTTGGCATTAATTGCTTTTATTTTATTTTCCAGTACTCAATACATTTCCTGTATCCTTGTCCAGCTCAACCATTGGGTCCTGAAGACTTGGTTTGGAGAATGGTTTGTTACTTTCAGTTTTGATATTTTTCGATATGCTTGACCCTCAGTATTCCTAGACTGCTTCTTTTAGGAACTGAATGGCATTGTTCTCCTTTAACTATGGCATTGTTCTGTTTATGATGATGCTACAGATGGCTGGGAAGGTGGTGAAGCTTCATTCCCGAAGATCACAACGTGTAGTTCAAGGGTATGAAAAAGAAGAAGAAGAGATGAAGTCGAAGAGGAGATGAATTATATGAAAATTTGGGGATTTAGGGTTACATATAATACGAAGGACCAACATGGGTACAAATTGGAAATTAGCCAGCTCAGCTAGCCGTTGGACCCTCCAGCGTGGCAATCCGAGGCCACGTCAGCGCTCCGGTGATGACTCATCACCTGAAATATGGCTAGGGACCACTTTGAGTGCTCGGAGCTCTATCTGGAGGACTACAATGGGTAAATCGGGATCTTAGGGATTATTATGGGTTTTTGCGTGAATCTCAGGGACGACTATGGGTATTTACTCGAATTCAGAAGCATAACTAATATATACAAATGGATTGCTCATGCTTTTACAATAAAAGACATATTACAAAATGTGTATTAAGAAGTCAGTAATATGGCAGCACGCTCTTCCTCTTGTTCATACAGTAGAGGGGAAACCACTAGCATCTTATTCCTAGAAGCTGGAGAATGTGAGATCATGTCCATATTCAGTTTAAAGAGTTGCTTTTCTTTTCCCTCTTTGGGATTTTCTTTTCTTAAAATCTTGAATGTCTTGCTTGCACACCCAACGTGCTCCAGATCTCCCCGAAGGATTTTGAATTAGGAAAGAGAGAGCAAGTGCGATGGTTTCAGTTGAAGTGAATGAGACTGATACTCGATTATCTTCTTGAGTGAATTCATCTCCGATTTGTCTGCAAGTGTTTCAAGACTCTCACATACCCATAAGTACAATTCAACAAGGCTCTTGCGGTGTGCGAGAGATGGATGAATATAATTCAGCTCCTTACATTGCCCAAGATGAAATGTTTTAAGATTGGGAACCCCAGAAAGATCTGGCGTTTGCCTCAGCTTGCTTTTTAGAACCTGAAAAAGACATGAACAAATATCACATGGTGACTATTTTTGCTGGAAATGCTAATGTAATAAAATTTGATAAGGTCTACCTTCTTTCTATCCCATAACTGTACAATTTTGCTATAAGTCAAATCAATTTCAACAAGTTCATAGTGTTGATTTTTAAAGGGTAGAGTTTCCATTGGACAACCTTTCCAGTGCAAAACCTTTAATGTACTAGGAATATCGCAGAGAATGAGAACTTTCACGCCATCTAAAATGAGAAGCTTTAGCTTGCACATATTTGAGAAAGCTAAATCTCTTATATCCAAATCTGTCCACTTCATGTAAGGTAAAACGATGCCATGAGTTGCTTCAAATTCCTACATAAGAGCATACAGTCATTTAGTGTGTCTATTCATATAGGAGAATGATGGCGAACACGTGGAATTTAAGTGCAACTCTACATACAAATAAACATTTTAAATTGCTATATGTAATATGTATGTACTAAGCCTTTAATGTATTGTAATTGCAGTTGCATCAATTGAATATTTGTTGAATATTTTGCAATTAAATTAAAATCATAATACAATTACATACCCAATGACTTGAGTTTTACACATATTTGCTCTATGATATGGATATATATTCCAAGTTATTTAAGGATTATAGTTTTGATTATGGTCTCAATCATGAATTTTGTTCATTAGTGTGCAATTAAGGTAATAATATAACTTTTATGCGATCTCAATCGCAATTTCGAACATTTTTCTAAATATTATTTCTGTTTTAATAACTAGGATTGGTGGTGAAGGAAGTGATTTTTGTGTTTTCGCAGATGGCAGAAGAAACTAGATAAATCAGCACTAATGTTGGGGAAAGTTGGGAACATATGCTTGGCAATGTTGTTTTTTCCAGTGACACGTGGCTCCTCATTGTTGCCACTGGTTGGTCTAAAATCAGAGAGTTGCATAAAGTACCATATTTGGCTTGGAAATATGCTCATGACAATCTTCACTGCTCATGGCCTTTGCTTCATCATTTATTGGGCAGTGACTAATCAACTTTCAAAGGTTCGTCAAAATAGTCCCCTACTTTTTCTCTCCCCTTTTTGGACTTGAAAAATGGTAGATTCTCAACTCATGGAGTCAATTCATGGTGCATTTTAAAATTTGATGGAGTAAAATATAGGGTTGTTGACTGATAAATGTGAAAAATAAATTGATGGTTTTCAGTGGCTAAGAGAAGGGGGTTGAATCTTAGCCTTCTTTTTGCTTGGTTACACTTGCTGGTCTTTGAGGAGACTTTTTAATTTTTGTCTTGTCCCTAGCCACGAGACTTTTAATTTTGTCTCGTCACTTGGCACGAGATATTTTTCAGTTTTAGCTCCTGTGCAGTAGAAACAGAAATGGAGTAGAAGAGAGAGAAAATTACACTCAGATATATCCTGGTTCAGCTGCTAAGTGCAGTGCAGCCTACATCCAGTCTCCATCACAACAATGATGGAATTTTACTATAATCTTCTTGATTACAGAATGTAAAGTGCTAACCCAACTTACAAGGGGATTCTCACAGAATCATGAAACACAACACAGATGTACAAAGGAACTCTAAAGACATCTATGGCTTTTTCTTTTAATTTTGCACTCTTTGTCTTTTTTCGCTCTATGGCTTTTTCATACAAACCTCACTGTTTGCCTTTTTCCATGAGACTTAAGACATGACAAAATTAAATAGAAAAATACAAAACAGAATACATTGAAGGAGAAGAAAATCTGTTAGCTCAGGTAGCTCTGAGAACTCTGTGCCTTGCACTCTCACTCTGTCTCCTTGAATCAAACCCTGACTGTTCACCCTTACTTATAGGGAGAAGCCTTCAAGGTTGAAACTAAACAGACCAAGCTAAACTTCTTCTTCTTCAAAAATAAAACCGGTTCGACCAGAGAGAGAGAAGAGATAACCCATGCAAAACCCAACATGCAATTACCTCTAGTCCTTCCTTGGTCATCACTCTTCATCAATCCGAGCGCTTCATCCTTGGCTTGCTTTCCAAGATGAATTTCTGGCCTTTGATGCTTTATGATGATGATGGCTTCATCTGCTCCAATCTCTGCCTCTTCCATCACGTAGCCACCCTAGCTACTTCCTGTGGTGGTTGAGCAAAATCAGAGACAAGCCATCCTTCCAAGAATCTTCACCTTGTTAGCCGAGATCTTCTTCATCCATTTTTGGTATGAAGAATCTAAGATCTCATTACAAAATCTTACCATAAGTAATGAGAATCTTAGCCACAGCATACTTTTCTTTTTCTTTTTCGTGCCATCATTTTGATGGTCTTGTAGCGTGCTTCTTTTTCTCTTCGGTGGCTATGCTTAGCTTCCATGGTTTCTCTGTGTTATGACCGAAGGTTAGAAGCATAGAGAGAAGAAGAGAAAGTATGATCATTAACTAAAGGATTTAGACACAATAAATTAAATGACCACTTCCCTTTTGTTTCTTGGTAGCGTGCCTTTCATTAAGGCTATCAATCAAATCAATGAAATTTTCTCTCATAGTTCCAAAGCATTTATTAACTTTACTCTAATAAAATTTGAATTCCATCACATGGTGAAGTGTGAGATCCGTTAAAGGCATAAAGCAATAACAACATTTGCTTTCCTGACTAATTGTATTCGGATCATGCATTGGATGTATAGCAAAACATGATTAACTTGGACTTGTAGCAATAATGGATCAATTTGGCCCAACCAAGCAAAATAATTCAACCACTCATTCATAAGATAATTTTGCACAAGGTTGGAGCTTGATTTTATTTGGGCTTGGGATTTTTTTTCTTGGCCCAATTGGCATAACCATAGTTTCAGCCATAAGGAGCAAAATAACAATGCTGAATGTTAACTTTAATTTGGGCTTGCACCAGAATTCTTTTATTTTCGGCCCAAACAAACCTGCATAGCAAAAATTAATTTATTAACATTTGTGAATTAATATTTTTGCTATTGATCAAAGTAATAATGTTTAGTCATTACAAATATTAGCTTAGAATTTTTCAAACTCATCATAAATCAAGTTTGCGAACTTACGATATGTGGTCTAAAACTTGAATAACACTGTATGCATTCAAATTTCAAAGCTTGGATTCAAAAGAAAAGAAGAAAGTACCAATTCTAAGGGCATGTTTAATTCTTGTTTATCTTTTTCTTTTTAATGTATTATTGGATTTTAGGATCTTGTGAAATAAAATTAATTAAAAATTTTAAATAAAAGAAACTATACTGACTAACTAACTATTTCTAGCACAAACAAGTTAATTTACTACTATTGTGCTCTATGCTAGTCACTTGGAAATTTTTTTATCATTTTGTTATCTACTATAACATAGAACTATAGATTCATGATACTATTACTATGATTCTCAATGCAGATGCTAGAATGGAAAAAAACAGGGATATCAAATGTAGCAGGAGAGTTAACTTTGCTAATTGGTCTTTTAATGTGGCTTACAACATTCCCTTGCATTAGGAGAAAAGCCCTTGAGCTTTCCTTCTACACACACCACCTCTACATCCTCTTCATTGTGTTGTTCATCTTTCATGTGGGAATCTCCTATGCTTGTATTATGCTCCCTGGTTTCTACCTCTTCTTGGTTGATCGTTATCTAAGGTTCTTGCAATCAAGACAGCGAGCTCGGTTGGTTTCTGCTGGTGTTTTGCCATGTTAAGCGGTAGAACTTAACTTCTCTAAGACCCATGGTAAGATAAAATAAACTAGATGTTTAGTCCCTTAGATCTTGTCTCTTAATTGTTTAAAGATACAGAATACTAATTACAGACACCAAAATCATAGAGGGTGTGAGAGAGATGGGAAAAAAAATCAGTTTTTCCTATTCTTGGGACTCGGGTAGATTTAAAAAACAGTGTGTGCAAAGACATTATCACTTTCTGCAAACAAATTTATATAAAATAAAAGATCAAGTTGAGGTTGCATGCTTTTTTAAGGACTAGAGTATTATCACATATATTTTCTAAGGACTAGACTAATAAAAAATCTTTCAGGAATTTGACTAATGTGATGTATAATTTTCAGGGACTAAGTTGATATATTATAAATTTGTAAGGAACCAAACCAATGTCAAATATTTTTGAGGGATCAAGTAGATAATTTGGTTTATGACCTGCTTCTTGAAAAAAAAAATGCTCAAATTTCAATGATAAGAATTTTTATATATTGTTTTTAGTGCTGATGTGGCTATCTATATTTTTTTGGCAGGGTTGACATATAATCCCACAAGTATTGTGTTCATAAACATACCAAGCATATCAAAGTTGCAGTGGCATCCATTTACAGTTACTTCTAATAGTAACTTGGAGCCAGAAATTCTAAGTGTTGTCATTAAGAGTGAGGGAGCTTGGTCCCAGAAACTCTATCAGATGCTTTCAGTACCATCTGCAATTGATCATCTCAATGTCCATGTTGAAGGTCCTTATGAACCTGTATCTACCGATTATCTAAGGTTTGCATTTTTTTAAATATAAAGCCCAAGTTTATATTAACAAATTACACGTAATTACACATCCATTCAAGAATAAGTGTTATATATATATATATATATATATATATATTAAGAAATTATTACAATTTTCACAACTAAATGGGAAAAAACTAGTTATTATCACCTTAAAGCTCTAAAAACCTCATAAATTTATGGAAAAGTGTTTTTGGGTTGCTAGCAAGACAGTTACTCTCTAAATAACATCACTTCTGGCTTAGTCTAAAATGATTGTTTATAATTTCTTACAAAGTAATAACTCTGCTTTCTATTCACCAGGCACGAAACTCTTGTGATGATTAGTGGAGGCAGTGGCATCACCCCTTTTGTGTCTATCATCAGAGAGCTAATATATCTGAACATAACATTGAGATACAGAACTCCAAAACTTACCTTAATTTGTGCATTTAAGAACACCTCTTGTCTCTCAATGTTAGATATGATCCTCCCATGTTATGGAATCAACGGTGACATTTCTAGTTTGCAACTACAAATTGAGGCTTACATCACAAGAGAGGAAGACCTTAAACAGAATAATAATCCAATTCCCCTTCAATCCATATGGTTCAAGCCTAACCAAAAAGACTCGCCTATTTCTACTTTTTTAGGTCCAAATAGTTGGGTCTGGGTTGGTGCTATAATCTTCATTATCCTAATTGGGATGATTAACCATTACTACATTTTTCCTGTTGATCATAACACCAATAAAATATTTTCATACCCTTTGAAGTCTTCTATCAACATGTTAGTGATATGTGTGTCAATAGCAATGGGTGCAAGTGTAGCTGTTATTTGGAACAAGAAACAAAATGCCAAAGAAGCAAAGAAGGTACAGAATATGGAGGGGTCATCTCCATCAGTAGGATCAACAAATTTCAAGGTTTGTGACGTAGAAAGGGAATTGGAAAGCCAACCAAACCAAATCCTTGCCAATGCTACAAATGTGCATTATGGTGGAAGACCTGACCTAAGAAGTAAGTCACTTCACTTTTTTTTTTGGGCAAATTACTATGTAGTTTGTAAACTGTAACACTAATTACCTTTATAAATATAACACTAACCTCAAGTGAAGGGAATCTTTATTTTAAACTATAGCCTAGAGACATATCAAGGGTATGAAATTGCTCTCTTTTCTTTTTTCTTTTCTTTTTTTCTCTGTCTTTTATTTGCTTTTATTTTTTCTTTTTTGAAGGATTACTGTTGGAACTGAAAGGGTCAAATGCGGGGGTTCTTGTTTCTGGACCCAAGGAAATGAGGCAGGAGGTAGCAGCTGTTTGCTCATCTAAGTTGGCTGAAAATCTGCACTTTGAGTCCTTTAGCTTTAATTGGTGATTTTACTTGAATTGTTAGAAGATATAAAACATTTAGCTATTAGCGAGAATTGATCTTAGCTAGCTTATTTTGAGTTAGAATTTTTATTATTTTTTGGTAGTGTAAATTGGTTATGTAACAAAAGTTAGATCCTAGTTCCTAGCTACCACCAATGACAGTACTTCTAAATTCTAATAGTCTCTTTTGCTTTTTAGAAAATAAAATCTATCATAAGGAGCATAACAAAAAAGGTAAAAGGGTTTTAGTTTCATATCACTTTTCTAGAATATTAGCATACAAACAATTTCACTATTTATGAACCCAAATAGTCCCATACATGGTTACATCAAACTCAAATTTACACAACACCAGATGGATATTGAGATGGACTGAATTTTTGCCTTGCTAAGGTTTCATAACCTTTAAAAATTGATGTTTCAAGTTTCCAGACCCGAAAATTGAGATCACTTTAGTTCCAGGGGAAACTAATAGTGATGTACTCCAGCTCCTTCAAAAACTAATTAAAAAAAATGTGAAAATGTTATTAGCTCTCAAGATACATTCTTCTGACAAAATTAAATTGAGCTCCTGGCAAATGGACATACCTTTCTTTTCTACCAAAGTTGTTCACTTCAATCACATCATCTGCAAATATATTTGTCAAACACTTTTTCCTTCACGCCTTTGCCTTTCAATCTCACTTTCGCTGAAATCTACGATATCCTCAATAGGCACCCAGCCAGTGCTTAATATTTTGGCATGTAAAAAAGGATAATCAGAAAAATCTTCAGGTTCACCTTGGCTGACCTGTTCCTGGGGCTGAATCAAAAGTTTAAAGTTTAAAACCCGAGATCTCGGCGACATTCATCATTGAAGTAATCATTGGTCAAGCAAAGAATGTAAATGTGATAACCTTTGCACATTCTATATTTTCTCCAAGGGATGATGCATCGATTACCATGTCCAACTGATAAATTAAACAGCACTGATTTATCAAATCCCCAAGACACTGTATAAAACAAGAAACATAATGCAATACCCTTTGATTCATATGGCAATCAAACATTAGTAATCAAAGTTCTGATGAGGTACATCAAAGTCATAACCCACAGAACTAGACAACATATAGGTTATTCTTTATCAATAATCGCAGATCAAAACAACTCGAAACTTACAAGAATGGCAACTCTAAGTTGACATTGGCACCCTCCATGGCCTGCAGATTTTCTCTTTCCCTCTGTAATGAATCTCAATCTGGGTTGTCAAACAAGTTCTATGCTGCAGCAACGAAAAATTCAAACCATTCTCAATCTCAAGCGCCATCTTCTTGAAAATCCTCGAACCCAATAAAAAAAATTATTGTAACCTCATTGGAGCAATTTACACATGAAACCAAGATTAAAATATTTGTCCCAAGACATTCAAAAAAAAAAGAAAGAAAAAAGAAAAAGCCGTCACACATGAATTCAAATACAATCCCGAAATGCTCAATTCATATTCCTCCGCACCCATCTTTTTCCATATTCACAATTTGAAACACGCAATTTAACACAAAAACACATTCCCAGTAATCAGATAACAAACTCTCCTCTATCCGAAACCAACATATTATTTGTCCTAAAAATTGAAAGAAAAAGAATTGCAAACTAAAAGGCAAACTTCAAATAGCAATATTTATATAAAAAATATTTACATTTCTTTCTGGATGGATGCAATGACCTGGGGAACCATTTAGCTGAGGAGATCTAAGCTTGGCAATGATACCTGTAATATATTGAGAAAGGTGTGTCATGAGCTATGAGAACTGGGATGCAAAGGGAAGACAGGTGAGTTGAGGTGGGTCAGAGCTTTTGCGAGATGCCAAATGGCGAATAGAGCCTTCCGCTGTGGCGGCTGGCTCTATCTCTTGTTCATACAGTGGAGAGTCAACCACGAGCATCTTATTTATAGAAGCTGAAGAATGTGAAATCATGTCCATGTTCAGTTCAAGAGTTTCTTTTTCTTTTCCCTGTTTGGGATTTTCTTTTCTTAAATTCTTGAATGTCTTGCTTGCACACCCAACGTGCTCCACATCTCTGTACTCGGATATCACGATCGTCATCATCTGGAAATAACAATTGGAAGCGATTGTGTTGGCATAACAGCTTACTAAAATAGTAACCCTTCACGCACACAATGAACAAATTATCTCCGCTAAACCCCACGTATAAACTCTCGTTGTCGTTGATGAATTCTTCACCGTTGCAGATCACCGATGGCTGTACTGCGTTAATATATTCTTGATTTTCAATTAGGAAACAGAGAGCAAGTGCGATGGTTTCAATTGAAAGGCAATTCTGCGGGAACGAGACTGATACTCCGTCATCTTGTTCCTGATGCTCAAACCATGCTGGAATTTCCTTCCCATAGATCAACATTTGCAAGAAGTCTTGACGATCTTGGCTAGCTGATTCTGCAAAGCCACAACACGCCTTTGAAATAACATCATCAACATTCGATGCATCCAGTGAATAACAACCCTGTGCGTCTAATTCTCTTAGACTTGATGGAAGCTCTGGTAAAACCTCCAATTCATCGCAACCGCATAAGTACAGACTTGTAAGTCTAGGAAGTTGATGGATACTTATTGGAACTCTTAAAAAACTGCTCTCAGATAAATCCAAATCCATCAACGACGCTAAGTGGCGAATATCATAGGAAAGGGTCGCCTCTTCTCTAGATGAGCCAATATCGGAGGAAAGACCAGTAATCTTGTCGCATCCACTTAAGTTCAACTCAGACACGCCAGCCAAATTTCCAAGCGTTGGGGGTAGCTCTTCTATACCTGTATCTCTCAGATAAAGAATCGATAACTGTTTCATGCATTCTCCAAATTCTGGCAGTCTTCTCAAACTACTGCAGGAGTTTAGATTTAGTAAGCTGAGTTCACTCATCTCCAATTTATCTCCAAGTGTTTCAAGACTCGTGCATCCACTTAAATCCAAAAAAAAAAGTCTTTTGTGGTGTGCGAGTGACAGGTGAATATAATTCAGCTCCTCACATCCATCAAGATGAACTTCTTCAAGATTGGGAGCCCCAGAAAGATCTGGCAGTCTTCTCAAACTACTGCAGTAAGATAGATGTAGTCTCTCGAGTGAACTCATCTCCAATTTATCTCCAAGTGTTTCAAGTCTCTCACATCCACCAAGATCAAGTGTTTTAAGATTGGGAGCCCCAGAAAGATCTGGTGTTTGCTTCAGCTGCTTGCACTCTGACAGATTCAAGTGCTCTAACTTTTCTAGAACCTGAAAAAACATTAAAAAAAATATCACATGGATAATATTTTTGCTGGAAATGTTTATGTAATAAAATTTGATAGAACTGTCAGACGAAAAGGTCTACCTTCTTTCCATCCCATAACCGTACAATTTTGCTCCAAGACAGATTAATTTCAACAAGTTCATAGCGTTGATGATCTGTAAGGGGCAGAGTTTTCAGTGGACAATTTCTCCAGCGAAATACCTTTAATGTACAAGGAATATCGCAGAGAATGGGAGCTTTCACGCCATCTAAAATGAGAAGCTTTAACCGGCACATTTTTGAGAAAGATAAATCTCTCTGATTCACTTCAGTCTCGCTATACTTCTTATGTATAACGATGCCACGAGTTGCTTTAGTTTTCTACATATACACGTAAATAAATAAATAAACAAACAATTAAAAAAACCAATGAAAAAACTATACTGATTGAGATAACCATAAAAACAAAAAATAGTTTTTAGTTACCTAGATATAATATCAAAGACATTGTCAAATTCTTATTTTAATTCTATGCATCCTATAGTTGAGAAAAATCGACACTTACTTTCTTTTGAGTAAGTACAAATTCAACATCCTCCAAACACCACAATCTGCTACGCTTACAAGCATCATTTGGAGATTTCTGAATTACAATTTGTTTGCCCATTTCTTCAAGCAGATCATGCATCCCCAATTGATTATATTTAATAGTAACCAATGATCTCTTAATCAAACTATCAAGACCAATTTCAGCCTGATAACCACATTCTTCTAATATCTTTCTTACATAATATTGCGGATCTCCTTTAAAAAAACAAGCAATATCTAGAAAAATATTCTTTTCCATATCATCTAAACCCTCATAGCTTATTTTCAAAGTATCAATAATTTCAGAATGTGAAGACTTCTTTATTTTTTCGATAGCACTATGCCAAACCGCCATAGGTCTACCATTAAGATAGGAACCCAATACTTTCAGTGCCAATGGGAGACCACCGCTGTATTTTACCACTTCTATGGACAAATCCAAAAACTCTTCTGAAGGTTTTGGCAGGTTAAAAGCTTCTAATGAAAAGAGGTTAAGGGCTTCACTTTCCACTAACCCTTCAACGTTGTAAGTTTCGTGCAACTTATCTTTCCTTAGCAGGTGGAAATCTCTAGTTGTGATTATTATTCTGCTTCCAGGACCAAACCAAGCTTGCTCCCCAGCCAAATATTCTAATTGTTTTCCATGATTTACATCATCAAGAACAAGAAGTACCTTTTTGAGACGTAAAGAGTTTTGAATTATTGTCCTCCCATCATACTTGTTATGAACAAAATTTGACCTTATTTTCATTTGATCGAGAAGTTGCTTTTGTATGTGAGTAATATCTTTTTTCTCGCAGTGTTCTCTTACGTCGGCAAGAAAGCAAGTAACTTCAAATCTGCTTCGAATGATTTCAAAGACAGCTCTAGCAATAGTGGTCTTACCCATGCCGCCCATTCCCCATATGCCTATAAAGCGAACATCATTCAATCCAAGGCCAATTAGAGTAATCACTTGTTCCACTCTTGATTCAATCCCCACAAGATTCTTCATTGAAGATGGCAACTTAGAAATCAATATTTCAAATATATGCTGAGCAATATTTTCCACAAGTACTGCTTCGTCCCTGTTTAGGGAAAGAGAATTTCTTTGTAAGTCTAGCAATACATAAGAAAAATAAAGCAAAAACTTTTATAATAAAAAAGAAATTTTGTAATAAGATAAAGGAAGACATTACAAAACAAAACAACTGAAGTTTACAAAAACGATTTTCTTTTACAAAATTTATTTGCAATAAGCTATATATATATATTGCAAAAAAATTGATATGTATATGAAAAAGATTTAAACATTATGGCTAATTTTTAGTATACTGTTACCATCGTTGCTTAAACATTGCATTCTATTATTTGCTTTAGAAAAATATTTAAAATGTAGTATTACAAAATAATAATACTATAGCAGATAAATTGTAGTAATAAGAAGAGTAATAAGTTAATGACTAGTTTAGCTTACTCATTTTTGGAGGTCCAACCAGAATGAGCAGCTACTTGTGTTAGCGCATCTCTCCATCTCTTGACCTTCTCACTGTCATGTCTCTCTTCGTGTTTCTTGAAAGCTTCCTCAAAGGTTCCTCTTTGGTGCCTCACATCACTAGGCTCCACACCGTAGAACACTGCCTCGATCTGTAGCCCCACCTGGTTCTTACACTCAATGATCTTTTGGAGCTCATCTAAGCACCAACTGGAGGAAGCGTAGTTCGGTGAGAAAACGATGACTGCAAATATAGACTCTTCAATTGCTTTGAGGAGCTCTTTTGAAATAACATGGCCTTTGCGAAGGTTTTGGTCATCTTTGTAGGTTGTGATTCCCTTACTGTTGAGGGCCGCATAGAGATGGCTAGTGAAGCCTGTGCGAGTGTCTTCTCCTCTGAAACTCAAGAACACGTGATAGGTGCATGATCTTGGTGGTGGGATTGATGCGGAAGAAGAGGCGGATGCCATATGTTTGAAGTTTCAAGAAGTGGATTATGGTGTGCGTATGTGTTGCAGAAGAGTTGTGATTATTAACTCTAAACAGTTAATTAGTAAGATCACTTGAGAAATTCTTTGTGAAGAGAAAGGAAAGTAAGCGGAAGCTGCCTCTGGGTACCGATGAAGCCATGAAGGAGACACAAATCTGAGAGAGTAATCAATAATGAAAACCCGTTTTATTAGTGATAGGGAAATGCTAGTTGGACAATATTAATCGGCCTTTAATCAGCCTTTAATCAGATTTAAATAATATTTAATTATTTTTTTAGTGTAACATGTTTTTATTTTGTAGATACATATCTATAATTAGATTTTAATTTAAATTTAAATTTTAAAACCCACCTACTTTATTGGTGGTTACGGTGACTTTGCTTTACTTTCGTAACTTCACGTAATAGATACAGTTTTTTAAATTCCTTATTCTACGGGATATTCACACGCATTAGTGAATCCCAAACCAAAAAGGACGCTGCCAGCTGAATTCTTCATCTCGTCTTCATTGGTGAAGACCATCACCACCTTCCAGCTGAAGCACTCTCTCATTTTGCATTGGTGAAAGATATCATTATTTTCCACACATGTGTTTATGTAATTTGTTAAGAAATATCATGTTCAACATTTTTAATTATATTTTAATTTAAACATAAAAATACTCTGCTGATTTAATTGGAACAAGGTTGATCTTATTTAATTTTATTAATAAAGTTGTTGCAAATAAAGTATATAATCAACAATTAATTTAAAATTGTGTTGTTATTTTTCGATTATAATACATCTGATAGTATGATACTTTATATAAAATATTTTTAAAACACATCTAAAATCAGTCAACTTTAATAATACAATATAAATGTTAATAATACAATTATGAATGGTCGAATATAATTATATACATAAACTAAAATATTTTCAATTGTAACACATCTAAAATATTAAGTTATACAAAAAATATTTTTAAAACACATCCAAAATCATAAATCTAAAATTTAAATTTAAACATTAAAAAATAATTGTAACACATCTAAAATTATGAAGTTATACAGAAAATATTTTTGAAACACATCCAAAATCATAAATCTAAAATCTAAATTTAAACATTAAAAAATAATTGTAACACATCTAAAATTATGATGTTATACAGAAAATATTTTTAAAACACATCCAAAATCATAAATCTAAAATTTAAATTTAAACATTAAAAAGACAGCGTTGTAAATGAGCGCCGAAAAGGAGGAAGGCAGCGTTGAGAATGAGCGCGGAAGAGGATGAACGACAGCGGAGGATGACTTCTCGATGTGCACCTCTGAGTTTTCTATGTGCGACTCTGAATTTTCGACATGGCGCAAACGTGACTTCTCTGCTTTTTTGAGTGTTTTGTACAGTTTAATTAATAATTTGATAGTTTAAGGTTTATTTTATATTTTTAAAATCAAAATTTTGAATTTTGAATTTTGAATAACTTGATTTTTAGATATGTATTTAAATTATAATATATTAATAATTAAATATATTAAATCTGAAACAAAAATTTAAAATTTAAATTTTAAATTTCAGTTTTTTTAAATTGTATTTTGAATGTGTATTTAATTTTAAAAAGATAATAAATCTATTCATAATTTTTAGTTGTGTTTGTTTTAATTTTTTTTAATTATTGTAATAAAAGGCTGAATGTTATACGATTTTTAAAGGATATCTAGTTGAACCGTTCATTTATTTATTTATTTCGAGTAAAATGATAGTAATAATTACTACTACTGTAGGTTCCACAGGAGACTAAAAGGTAAAAACTATAGGAAAATTATCACATGTTCCATTGTACTAGCATGAAACATCAATTCTCAAGGAAACAAATAGTGGTTCACGCCCCATTGTTAGCCAAGCCAGGAATTTAGAAACTTAACCATTGACAAATGGGTCATTTTAGTTTTGCTTCAAAAAGGATAAAATTGTTTTTAAGTTCTTCACTACAAGACAAATTACATAATGGAAACCGGACCATTCTTAAAATACACACCATTAGTAACATATCCTAACATATTTAATTTTATATTTATTAACAAATCATTCAGTTTTTTAGTAAAAAATTATAAACATATTCAGCAGCTACCTTGGTAAAAATAATATTATATAAAATAAGCAAATAATATATATCAAAATAAAATTTAATTTTCAAATATTAACATTACAATTAAAAATATTGAACTCTTCTTACTAATTTTTCTTCAAAATCAACTCTTTTACTTTTAATTTATCTTTTAAAAAACTTAAAAATACAACTTTGATAACATTCTCATTTAAATCTTTTAAAATACTTATTCGACATCTAATTTTCTAAAAACACAAAATTCGAACGAAAAATATACGTCTAATAGATTTAATGACAAAGAAAAAATATTTATTTTTTTAGTGCTTTCACTAAATCTAATCTATGGACTTTGAATTGATTTCAATCCATATATTTTTAACTTTAGTTTTAAAAAAAAAAATTAGTTCATTGCTGTGGTACTTATATGAAGATTTAAATTTAGTATCTAATGATATTAGATTTTTTTTATTTTGTTGTGTCCAAAAAAATATATTTGGCTATTTTAATATTAAAAAAGATTATAATTATCAAATTATCATAAATCAAAATTCATTATATATACCTTCACTTTTATAATTTATATATAGATAATAATATTATCATTCCTAAATCTTGTTACTCTACCATGATTTACTAAAAATTTTATACTATATTTTAATACGTAAATTATGGTAAGGTAATTATTTTACAAAAATACACAAATCACGCTATATCTTATCACTATTTATTTGTAAATTTAATAGTATTCTTTAACACATAAATAATGATAAGATAATGAATTTTTAAAACTGTACACAAATTTCACCAAACATAATTTGCTTACACAATTGTCGCTAAACATGATTCATGTCCATCATGGATTTCAATAATTTTTCCACCATCACATACTAATAAATTTTTTTTTTCAATACATAATTAAGTTTAAATTACTAAAAATGACATTTTTAAATTTTTAACGCTATCGTTCTGTATACATACATTTGGTCATTTATTTAAAACGGAGTTAACTACTAATTTAGTCCTTACACAACTAAAGTTGTGTTCGTTTTCTTTTTATGTTTCGCTTTCTTACGATTTGTGTGCGATACGAGTTCTGATTGTTTTGTTTAACTTTTTTTTCAAGGATTTTAGTTAAATTTCTTTTTATATATGCCTATGTATGCAATCTTATTTTTGGAGACCCTAATACCTCACCACCTTTAATTTACGAATTTAAGCGTAAAATTCTGTGTAGTAAAATGTTACACTTTTTATATCATATGATATTGTTTTAACTTTAAAATAATTTATTTTAGTATAAATATGATGTAACATTTATTAAATTTAATTTAAAAAGTTAAATTTGTATTAATATATTATATAAAATTTATAAATTTGAACCTTCTAATTTTATATCTGGTCAATCCAATTTAATTTGATTTATTTTGGATCAATTTAAGGTCGGATTAAAATAAATTCACTAGATATTAGAGATCCAAATCTAATTGAACCATGTCCAGTCCGACCCATGTGCACCACTACTTGGGTTGTAGTATCAATATTAGGAAAGATAGAAGACTCGAGTCCGCAACCTCTTAATTGAGTATGGGGAGACTATTTTTTTTTTGTTTCTCACGGTATCCCCCAACTCGGCAGGTCAAGGACTAATCCGTCGCGGTACTGAGCTCCATTTAAGGGTTTGCCGCTGGCCAATGGGTTGTTGCATGCACAAGGCGGGATTCGAACCCCCGACACTTGCTTAAGCGGACTAGTGAGCTAACCACTAGACCAACCCAACTTGGTTAGTATGGGGAGACTATGCCATTTGAGCTATTACTTATTGGCATAAGTTGAACCGATTAATCCATTCATAACTAAATAATTATATAAAATTTAATTTATTTTTTTATTTTTATAATAAATATTTTTTTTGTAATTTTATTTTATATTCAATTAATTATTAATTTTAAATTTTAATAACTCATCAATTAGTTTATATTTATTATAACTCTTCAAGTATTTATAAATTTATATTTATTATACTATTTAAGTATTAATAAAAAAATAACAATCATAGAAATAGAAAATATATTATAGTTAATAAAATATTTTTTTTAAATTTATAAATATAATTTAATTTTATTTACGTAAAATATTTAATAAAAAATTATGTATAAAAAATAATTTTTTTTTAGTTTAATTGGGTTTGATCATATTTCATATTTGACCGAATCAGTTTATATAAATTTGACTGAATTTTATTGTATTTAACTAAGTTTGACCGGATTAATTATTTGACTAGTTCAAATAATAATCCAATTCGAACTAATGACCGGATTTTCGGTTCAAATTTGATAACTTTGACTAGGAGTATGTTTGAATTTTATTATAATTTTGGAACAAAAATAATATTTTGTTTTTTTTAAGTAAAGTTTTTTTTTTTATCAAAGATAAAATTGAGACTTGAACCCGTAACCTCTAAATGAGTATAAAGAGGCCATTTAAACAAAGTTATACGTGATAAATTATGAATTTTTATAGGTGTGTGTGGTAAATGTAAAGAAAGAGCCTTACATTTTTTTACAACTTAATATAATTATCATTGACCACAGAAATATTATTTATATAAAGAGGAGTTTTAATTTTAAAACTAACAAAACATATTTTTTCAATATAAATAAAGTCAAGTGAAACAAATTCTAAACTAACATTTCCACTTTAAAAAATCCAAGATTTGTAACTATACATTATTTTTGCTTTAATTTTTAATTTTTTTATCTCATAGTCTTCAATCTATTACAGGATTAATCAATAAAATCATTTAATATATAAATCTAAGTATTTAACTGTTACGAATCTTATAACTGAGCAATTATGAATATTGAAAATAATAAATTAAATAAAAGAAAAATAATCATTTTTTAAATTAAATATGCATGGAGTAAAAAGAAGCAACAAAAATATAAAGAAAAATATAGGGATGAGTTTTATATTTATTCTTATGTAAAATTTCGATTATGGATTATGAAGTTTTGTTTTTTATTTTTTATTTTTTTATTATTGAAGATGGGAAGACTCGAACCCTCAATTTTTTAGGTAAATATAGAAAGACTATATCATTTGAGTTATAACTTGTTAGCTTAGTTGTGAATTGAGGGTTTTGATTATGGATTAGGAAACAATTCAGCTATGTTACCAAAAGCATTTCTGTCAACTTCTGCCAACTCTTATTTATAACTGTGTTTAATGAAAGTGTCTTTGTGGATGTGTCTAATAAAAATGTATTTTTTATGACTGTGTTTAATATAAGTGTCTTTATTGATATATTTTCTGGATGTGTCTCTTTATATATATGTTTAAAATATAATAATTAATTATTGTTGGTAATAAGTTGCAGATAATATATTGGTACCCTATACTTTTTCATTATGAAATTATGTATAAAGTAACATGTTTATGACATATTTAAATACTATAGTCAAAGAAAGAAACATCACCTGCAATGCAAGTATAAAAAACCTTAACTAGTTTTTTTGTTCAATTCATCAAGAATTAAGAAACTATGCATTTTCAGTTCAAAAGAGTAGTTATGAGACTATCAACAATTGTATATCTATATACACATACATATTTGTGTAAACATGTAAATTAAATGGTTGAAAGAAACAACTGAAAAAAAAAGGTGAAATATAACTGAGAAATAATAGTATTTATATATGTTTATATCCGTGCCGCAAATATGTATCAAATTAAAAAAGAAAAAAGAAGAAACTAACATTATAATATGAGAAGAAAAAAAATGAGTTATGAAAAAAAGTGAGAAGCAAGGAATTATAAAAGAAGAAAGTAAATAAGTAAAAATATAATTTTATATTAAAAAGATAAATAGTAAAAATGAGTAAAATAAAATAGTTTTATAATTTAATTTACACCTATTAAAAATAATAACAACATAAAAATATATAATAAAGTAATAAACTAAATAAAAACAAATGTTAAAGAGAGACTGAAATAAAAAATAAATCTAACTAAATGAACTAATTTATACCAGTTCAACTAATGTATACGCTATTTTTAGTAAACTCCAACACAAATCTAGCTACCTTCCAACTAGCTTGGGCAAACAAGGAACTCCAATCCTCACAAACTGGTAAAATGATAGACTGGTTGCATGACTAAGGTGGGCTTCTTTTACATACTGTCTACAGAAGTTATTGTTTTTGAATCTAGACCGTTTACATTTTTTAAATTATATCTTAAAAGTTTAAAATTGAGGAACAAAATGTTCCGTGTTCGTACAACGGAACACGTGAACAACTTCCAAAACTATATTGTCATCTCTTTATCATTGCAAATAAAATGCGTATAAGTTAATAAATGAAGATTATACAGATGAAAACTCAGGCGAAGTCAGTGAAGTTGATATTGAGAGTTGTTAGTTGAAAATTTAGTCAAATTAGTCAAATTATTTAACGATTCTTAAATATAAATTTCACATGAAGTCGACTGTACACACCGACTATATATCAAAAAAGTTAATTGGTTCTTCTCATATACGAAATCAAATGTTGATATATGTATTTTTATGTAGGAAAAAAGTTTGGTAACTAAAAAGTTTCAGCCATAATAGGCAAAATTTTTCGTAATATACTTTATTTACATTATTTAATAACAGTTTTATTTTTTAACCCACTCTCTTATCATTCTATTTATCCTATTCTTATCAACTCCACTTATTAATGATATTAATTATAATATCATATCCCTTACTATTAGGCATTCTTGTAATCAATAATTAATATTTTCTTTTATAATTTGATTTTTATATTTAAGAATATAATAAAGATTAATAATAATAATTAATAACGGTTATTATTTATCATTGTAATTGATTCTTGCTCTACTCCTTCACCTAATGAAAATACGATAATATCACATAAATTCAATAATTGTAATTGATTATTATCATAAACGTTTTTTTGTTTTATTATTATTATCATTACCGTTTTTTATTGTAATTAATTTTTTATTTTTGTTAAGTCATTTATCATCATTCAATGGAGAGATACAAAACCTGAATATTACCCTAATATGATTTTGTTTTCGTTAATTCAATTATTTTTGTTTAAAATTCACAACTCTAATACCATTGCAAGCACAATTAGAATAGTCAAGAAATTTTGCAATAAATCATCTTTATCATTACAAATAGTATGATATTTGAATTCGACTTTAATACGGTACCTATGGTAGAAAGTGTTGAAGAATTTGAACAATAGATAGACTCACCCGACGAGGTTATTGTCAGTCAATCAATTTTCGAGAATATGAAAAACTACACTAGTTTTAATGAGGTATAGTCATAAACTGATTTAATTTTTTTTTATGTTTTTATGTGCATTTATAATTATATTGTACTAACTAAGTTCATACACATAACATTCATACGTTTATATATATAACATCCATAATTATATATAACTAACATCTAAAAATTAAATTAATATTTATTAGATATTACATCCATACGCATATCATTTTCTAGTTATTGCATAAGTAACTATAAAATTAGCACATATGTTTTTAAATTTTATCATAATTGAATTTAAAAAATATCAAATTCTTAAATTAATTTATTCAATTGATAAATTTATTCATAATATCCATAAATTCATACACATAACATCCATATTTTTATATTAATAACATCCATAATTTTATATTCATAATATTCATAATTTTATACATATGATGTCTATAATTAATAAATTTTTATAATTAATATTATCAAATTTAAACTATACGTCTTATTGCATTCTTCAAATTATCTCATATATGTAATAATAGGTCATGATTTTAATTATTTTAATATTTTTATTTAATATTCGTATGTATGCTTATTTATTGATTTTAATATGACAAATTAATAATTATTTTAAAATTTATTTTTTAATTTTTGTTATATTTTATTTTTTGTTTTTAATAGTCTATATATAAAATATAAATTATATAGTAGAAGTTGTTAAAAATTTTTAATTTATAATTTTGCAGAAATTTTGTATTTTAATAGATAATAATTGATGAGAGATGTTATGAAT